>NW_025746194.1:0-145000 GCF_021184085.1 Oncorhynchus gorbuscha | reverse complement strand
TTCTGATGACTGGGTCAGTTTAAAACACTGATCTGTTATAGTTATGATGACTGGGTCAGTTTAAAACACTGATCTGTTATAGTTATGATGACTGGGTCAGTTTAAAACACTGATCTGTTATAGTTATGATGACTGGGTCAGTTTAAAACACGGATCTGTTATAGTTATGATGACTGGGTCAGTTTAAAACACTGATCTGTTATAGTTATGATGACTGGGTCAGTTTAAAACACTGATCTGTTATAGTTATGATGACTGGGTCAGTTTAAAACACTGATCTGTTATAGTTATGATGACTGGGTCAGTTTAAAACACTGATCTGTTATAGTTTTGATGACTGGGTCAGTTTAAAACACTGATCTGTTATAGTTATGATGACTGGGTCAGTTTAAAACACTGACACAGAGTTCCTTTCCCTGCAATCTAAACATGCTGTTCGCATCCCAAATAGCAAATGGACCCTATTCCCTACATAGAGCTCTGGTCTAAAGTAGTGCACTATTCCCTACATCGAGCTTTGGTCTAAAGTAGTGCACTATGGGCCCTATTCCCTACATAGAGCTCTGGTCTAAAGTAGTGCACTATGGGCGCTATTCCCTACATAGAGCTCTGGTCTAAAGTAGTGCATTATGGGCCCTATTCCCTATATAGAGCTCTGGTCTAAAGTAGTGCACTATGGGCCCTATTCCCTACATAGAGCTCTGGTCTAAAGTAGTGCACTATGGGCCCTATTCCCTACATAGAGCTCTGGTCTAAAGTAGTGCACTATGGGCCCTATTACCTACATAGAGCTCTGGTCTAAAGTAGTGCACTATGGGCCCTATTCCCTACATAGAGCTCTGGTCTAAAGTAATGCACTATGGGCCCTATTCCCTACATAGAGCTCTGGTCTAAAGTAGTGCACTATGGGCCTTATTCCCTACATAGAGTTCTGGTCTAAAGTAGTGCACTATAAATGCCTCCCTATTCCCTACATCGAGCTCTGGTCTAAAGTAGTGCACTATGGGCCCTATTCCCTATATAGTGCACTACTTTTAACCAGGGCCCGATTCAGGATGCGCTGTCTGGTCATCTTTAACCATCAGGAAGAACACTGTAGTGCCGAGGCAGTGTCACAGCAGCCGCCGTGTGTCTGTGTGTCGACTACAGCAGTCTGGTAATTAGTAACAATGAAGGATTAAGCTGTGAGCTCCTCTGACACACACACAAGCCTGTGTAGCTGCTTTAGGAAGGGGACAGGAGGAACTCAGGCAGGTAATTACCCAGACAAAGAGACCGGGACTAGTCTCATCAATCACAACTAAGATGTCTACTGAAGAACAACGCAGGAAGTCTGTATCTCAAACGGCACCCTATTCCCTATATAGTGCACTACTTTAGACAAGAGCCTAATGGTACACTATTCCCTATATAGTGCACTACTTTAGACCACAACCTAATGGTACACTATTCCCTATATAGTGCACTTCTTTAGACCAGAGCCTAATGGTACACTATTCCCTATATAGTGCACTTCTTTAGACCAGAGCCTAATAGTACACTATTCCCTATATAGTGCACTACTTTAGACCAGAGCCCAATGGTACACTATTCCCTATATAGTGCACTACTTTAGGCCAGAGCCCAATGGCACACTATTCCCTATATAGTGCACTACTTTAGACCAGAGCCTAATGGTACACTATTCCCTATATAGTGCACTACTTTAGACCAGACCCTAATAGTACACTATTCCCTATATAGTGCACTACTTTAGACAAGAGCCCAATGGTACACTATTCCCTATGTAGTACACTACTTTAGACCAGACCCTAATAGTACACTATTCCCTATATAGTGCACTACTTTAGACCAGGGCCCCTAGGGAAGGTGTAGAGAATAGGGTACCATTTGAGAGTCAGACTAAGAGTGTGAGAGTCAGTATAGTATACCTCGTCTCGGTCAGCAGTTCTACAGTCAGTTTGAATGACAGAAAAGCATCTCATAAATATATATATTAGTGTGTCCTTACCTACCCTAGCAGTATGAGTGTCATCTCTTCTGTGTCCGTGTGAGAGAGCCTGGTTGCATGTACTGAGTGTGTGTGTGTGTGTGTATATGGAGCCCCAGTGAGCCACGCTCACGAGACTGGCCTCATTTTTCCAAGTGGATTACAGGCAGCTAACGACACGTGTCACTCAGCCTGCGTCCCTGACGACTCCCTATTCCAGGGATCCTCAACTAGATTCTGCCACGAGCCGAGTGGCCGTTCAGGGGGCCGGGCACCCGAGTGGCCGTTCAGGGGGCCGGGCTCCCGAGTGGCCGTTCAGGGGGCCGGGCTCCCGAGTGGCCGTTCAGGGGGCCGGGCTCCCGAGTGGCCGTTCAGGGGGCCGGGCTCCCGAGTGGCCGTTCAGGGGGCCGGGCTCCCGAGTGGCCGTTCAGGGGGCCGGGCTCCCGAGTGGCCGTTCAGGGGGCCGGGCTCCCGAGTGGCCGTTCAGGGGCCGGGCTCCCGAGTGGCCGTTCAGGGGGCCGGGCTCCCGAGTGGCCGTTCAGGGGGCCGGGCTCCCGAGTGGCCGTTCAGGGGGTGCAGCGGTCTAAAGCACTACATCTCAGTGCTAGAGGAGTCACTACAGACCCTGGTTCAATCCTGGGCTGGATCACAACCGGCCGTGATTGGAAGTCCCATAGGGGGGGTGCACCAGTTGCCCAGCGTCGTCCGGGTTACGGGAGGGTTTGGCCAGGGTAGGCAGTCACTGTAAATTAAGAATTTGTTCTTAACTGACTTGCCTAGTTAAATAAAAGCTTAAATAAAATAAAAATATATTTACAAATAATTTGGAGATTGTGCTTATTTGCAGTCAATTTACAAACAGATATATTGTTTGACAAAAACATAACCATTTTAATAGCCTCTAGCACTGAGATGCAGTTTCTTAGACCACTGAACCAGGTACTGTAGTGATATAGCCATTTAAAAAAAAAAAAAATTTTTGGAACAAATTCTTATTTTCAATGACGGCCTACTGGGGAACAGCGGGTTAACTGCCTGTTCAGGGGCAGAACGACAGATTTGTACCTTGTCAGCTCGGGGATTTGAACTTGCAACCTTTCGGTTACTAGTCAAACGCACTAGCCTACCCTGCCGCCCATATATCAAATCAAATGTATTTATATAGCCCTTCGTACATCAGCTGATATCTCAAAGTGCTGTACAGAAACGTGCTATATAGCCTCTAGCACTGAGATGCAGTGCCTTAGACCGCTGCGCAGATCTCATATGTAATCTTTTAACTAGTTATTATCATATTGATTAATTTTATGTCACAAAAAAAAAACTTGCATAAACACTGAATATAATGTAGGCCTACTTGTTAGGGTAACTAGTGGTAACTCTCCACCCGGGGTAACAAGCCCCCTGCCTGAACTTCTTACAGAAACCACTTAGTCACTACCCCCCACAAACACTTTCCCTGGTTTCCACTACTCTTTCTCAACAAAAAAATATTATCTGACTCACAATTTTTTAAGTCATTCCAAAAGAAATGAAATTGGTAGGAGAGAGACGTCGTACCCCAAGCCACCCTACAATTGGCAGACGTTACATTTCACCCCTCTCTCCCCTGGGCACATGTCAGTGTTAACATGTTCCTCCTAAACATCCTGGGTTTAAAACGGCAACGTTCGCGCATATTTAGGAGATGAGAAATAAATACAAGTAGGACTGGAAAGCTGGGATTTCTCTCTTTTTTGAACAAAAAGCCTTTAAAACTGCCGTTTCTGAGATTGAATGCACAAGCATTCTTAACTTCTTGTCAGACTGCATGTTTCCCTCCCTGTGGCACTGAGAACAGGGATGAGCCACGAGAGGAATATGTATCTAGCATAGAACAACAAGCCGACAAGGTAAATACATAAAAAATATTATACTATGGGGTTGTTAGATTTTCTTATTATTTATTTGTTTTGTTTGCAGAGGAAAAGTACATGTGGAATGATATCTACAAAATGCGCCTCAGCAGAAATATTTGTTAATGTTCGATATTTGTTGTTGTTGTTGTTGTGAGGCGGTAATGATTTTGCCATGGCGCAGCACCACAGTAAAAGGAGCAATACGTTTGACCAGGTCACATGGGGTAGACCCAAAGGCAGCACCACAGTAAAAGGAGCAATTACGTTTGACCAGGTCACATGGGGTAGACCCAAAGGCAGCACCACAGTAAAAGGAGCAATACGTTTGACCAGGTCACATGGGGTAGACCCAAAGGCAGCACCACAGTAAAAGGAGCAATACGTTTGACCAGGTCACATGGGGTAGACCCAAAGGCAGCACCACAGTAAAAGGAGCAATACGTTTGACCAGGTCACATGGGGTAGACCCAAAGGCAGCACCACAGTAAAAGGAGCAATACGTTTGACCAGGTCACATAGGGTAGACCCAAAGGCAGCACTATACAGGGAATGGGCCAATAGGGTAGACCCAAAGGCAGCACTATACAGGGAATGGGCCAATAGGGTAGACCCAAAGGCAGCACTATACAGGGAATGGGCCAATAGGGTAGACCCAAAGACAGCACTATACAGGGAATGGGCCAATAGGGTAGACCCAAAGACAGCACTATACAGGGAATGGGCCAATAGGGTAGACCCAAAGACAGCACTATACAGGGAATGGGCCAATAGGGTAGACCCAAAGACAGCACTATACAGGGAATGGGCCAATAGGGTAGACCCAAAGGCAGCACTGTGCAGGGAATGGGCCAATAGGGTAGACCCAAAGACAGCACTATACAGGGAATGGGCCAATAGGGTAGACCCAAAGGCAGCACTATACAGGGAATGGGCCAATAGGGTAGACCCAAAGGCAGCACTATACAGGGAATGGGCCAATAGGGTAGACCCAAAGGCAGCACTGTGCAGGGAATGTGCCAATAGGGTAGACCCAAAGGCAGCACTGTGCAGGGAATGGGCCAATAGGGTAGACCCAAAGGCAGCACTGTGCAGGGAATGGGACAATAGGTTTGACGAGGTCACATGGGGTAGACCCAAAGGCAGCACTATACAGGGAATGGGACAATAGGTTTGACCAGGTCACCATTCCCATTTCTCCTATAGAGTTCCATTTTTATGGAATGGTCTGCCTACCCATGTCAGAGACGCAAACTCGGTCTCAACCTTTAAGTCTTTACTGAAGACTCATCTCTTCAGTGGGTCATATGATTGAGTGTAGTCTGGCCCAGGAGTGGGAAGGTGAACGGAAAGGCTCTGGAGCAACGAACCGCCCTTGCTGTCTCTGCCTGGCCGGGTCCCCTCTTTCCACTGTAACCCTGTTACAGGGGCTGAGTCACTGGCTTACTGGGGCTCTCTCATACCGTCTCTGGAGGGGGTGCGTCACCTGAGTGGGTTGATTCACTGTTGTGGTCATCCTGTTTGGGTTGGCACCCCCCCCCCATTGGGTTGTGCCATGGCGGAGATCTTTGTGGGCTATACTCAGCCTTGTCTCAGGATGGTAAATTGGTGGTTGAAGAGATCCCTCTAGTGGTGTGGGGGCTGTGCTTTGGCAAAGTGGGTGGGGTTATATCCTTCCTGTTTGGCCCTGTCCAGGGGTGTCCTCAGATGGTGCCACAGTGTCTCCTGAGCCCTCCTGTCTCAGCCTCCAGTATTTATGCTGCAGTAGTTTACGTGTCGGGGGGCTAGGGTCAGTTTGTTATATCTGGAGTACTTCTCCTGTCCTATTTGGTGTCCTGTGTGAATTTAAGTGTGCTCTCTGTAATTCTCTATCTCTGAGGACCTGAGCCCTAGGACCATGCCTCAGTTCTACCTGACATGATGACTCCTTGCTGTCCCCAGTCCACCTGGCCATGCTGCTGCTCCAGTTTCAACTGTTCTGCCTTGTTATTATTGGACCATGCTGGTAATTTATGAACATTTGAACATCTTGGCCATGTTCTGTTATAATCTCCACCTGGCACGGCCAGAAGAGGACTGGCCACTAGCAATTAGCCTGATTCCCCTCTTGGTTTCTTCTTAGGTTCCTGACTTTCTAGGGAGTTTTTCCTAGCCACCGTGCTTCTACACCTGCATTGCTTGCTGTTTGGGGTTTTAGGCTGTGTTTCTGTACAGCACTTTGAGATATCAGCTGATGTACGAAGGGCTATATAAATACATTTGATTTGGTCACATAGGGTAGACCCAAAGGCAGTGCACTATGCAGGGAATGGGACAACAGGTTTGACCAGGTCACATAGGGAAGACCCAAAGGCAGCACTATACAGGAAATGGGACAATGACCAGGTCATATGGGGTAGACCCAAAGGCAGCACTATGCAGGGAATGGGACAATGACCAGGTCACATGGGGTAGACCCAAAGGCAGCACTATGCAGGGAATGGGACAATGGGTTTTGCTATGAAAAGTTAAAGCATTAGATCACTTATTTTGGTATTGCCTCCATGTAGCTTGTTTGTGGCCACAGGTTGAAGGATGAAAAATATCAACATTAATCTAAAAAATTAACCCGACAAATAGCGCTGTTTGGAGAGTCGGAAAACCCATAAATCAACAACATATTCCCTTTAGTAAAAATATTGATCATTAACCTCAGGTTCAAAATGTATATGAAACCTCACAGCAGTTGAAAAATACATGGCGCCTGGAAATCACAAGAGGGCTGTTGACAGATAGGTGGGATCGGGAATGAAATGTACTTTTTGGACCACCAGCCACCGTAGCAGGTAGATTTTAAAAAAAATCTGTGATTAATTTAATTGCTTTTTTTTTCTTTTTTAACCCAGCAGAAATATGTTAAAAACAGCTACTGCAGCATTTATTTAGCTATAAATGTGATAAAAACGTCACTATTTTTTTTTACTCACAAATGCAGGTGGAATGGTCACACTGGAGCCTTGACCTCTGACCCACCAATGCCAAAAATCTACCTGCAAAATCTACCCTGGATGGGATGGACTGAGAGTAGTTGGGGGGGGGATTTAAAGAGTAGTTGGGGGGTTATGAAAATATGGACTCATCAGCCCAAAGGATGGCTACTTTGGAGAATCTCAAACATAAACAAATATATTTTAACACTTTTTTGGGTAATTACATGATTCCATATGTTATTTCATAGTTTTGATGTCTTCACTATTCTCCTACAATATAGTAAAATAATAGTAAAATAAAGAAAAACCCTTGAATGAGTAGGTATGTCCGAACTTTTGACTGGTACTGTACATGTAACAAAAGGAAAAAGCTGTAAAAAACTACATTTTTTGTCCCCAGAAGGGTCTGTCCTGCATCTCAGTAGGAGTGATGCTCTATAAATTAGTTTGTCCTGCATCTCAGTAGGAGTGCTGATCTCAGATCAGTCTGTCCTGCATCTCATTAGGAGTGCTGCTCTGGGGTCAGTTTGTCCTGCATCTCAGAGTAGGAGTGCTGCTCATCTAGGACCAGTTTGTCCTGCATCTCAGAGTAGGAGTGCTGCTCATCTAGGACCAGTTTGTCCTGCATCTCAGTAAGAGTGCTGCTCTGGGGTCAGTTTGTCCTGCATCTCAGAGTAGGAGTGCTTACCACTGGTGTTAAGTTAGGTACATTAAGTAGGAGTAGTGCATGGTATTCAGCAGCTGGGATGGGAAAGGGGCCAGACCAGGAATAACCTCTGGTACTAAGTTATGTACATTAAGTAAGAGTAGTGCATGGTATTCAGCAGCTGGGATGGGAAAGGGGCCTGGCCAGGAATAACCACTGGTGTTAAGTTAGGTACATTTAGTAAGATGTTAAAATTCAAATGGTTATAAGAATGACAAGGTGCCAATGTAAACCTACTGGTAGTAGTGTATGACTATTACAATGGAAGGCCTCTTGTCCATGCACCTCAACTAGACCTGAATCTGCTCATCCAAACACCAGTTGGACTGATGCACCTGTGGTAATGATGAATGATATGTAATCTCCATCCTATGCATCACAAATTATCAGAATTGTCATAACGCCAGGACAGCGGAGTCAATCACCACCTTCCGGAGACACCTGAAACCCCACCTCTTTAAGGAATACCTAGGATAGGATAAGTAATCCCTCTCACCCCCCCCCCCTTAAAATTTAGATGCACTATTGTAAAGTGACTGTTCTACTGGATGTCATAAGGTCAATGCACCAATTTGTAAGTCGCTCTGGATAAGAGCGTCTGCTAAATGACTTAAATGTAAATGTAAATAATGCTAAAAAAAAAAGTGGATGCTATTGACGAACATTTTTTGCTAAACTGTCAGAAATGTTGTTGACTGTCCCAACCCTAATGGGGATCATTAAAAATGGCGAGCCACGCGCGCTGTCTTCAATTACAATGAAGCAGCAAATCCCCCCGCGCGCTGGCTGCGTCGATGCAACCTCCACATGCAGGCCTTGCCGCAGACACATAAACCCACCTCGAGTTCTTATGTTGGCTAACCGCCATCTATCTAGCTGTGCACCATTACATATTTCCGGGCACAGGTGCTTATTTCAGTAACGTTAGTTCGCAAAGCTAGTTTAGACTATCGTTGATGTACGGCAAAAACCAAATTGACGCATCTGTGTTGATTAACTTGAAATTGTAAGCTAGCTAGTACCTCTATGCTAGCTAATGAAATAGGTAGATAGCATAGATCACCACTGCTAAGTTAGTTAGCCATCTAGCTAGCTACATGATTATTTAATGTATACCTGGCTCATTTGAAAGTCACATAAATGCCGATGATGCAAACCATTCCCTTTATAAAAACGTAAACAAACAGCTAAAGGGGCCTTGCTTCAAATGGATCGCTTTAAAATGCTAGCTCAGTATCCGCCATCTTGGAATCGCCACACACCCCCCCGGTCCACGGAGAGGCCTCCTAATAACGGTCACTAAAAAAGGCCAACCATTTTCAGTTAACAAAAAAAATCAGAAAAAACAATTATATTACAAATACAAATGTATAAAATTATACATATATTGTTTTACAACTAAACTGAGTGATCGTACCTTGTTACCTGGCTACTGTTACCTAGCTACTGTAGCCTGGCTACTGTTACCTAGCTACCGTTCGCTGATTAGCGGCTAGCTGACTTTAGTTAGCTAATTACAAATACATTACACAGTCGGGTTGGCTAGTTAGGCAAACAAATAGTAAACGCACCGTAACCATGTAAAAAAATACCTTAACTAACTAACCAATTGGTCTGTCAAATGTGTAAGTAAATAGCAACATTTTGCCGAATAAGCTGCTGGGTCATTATAATAGCCATTGTTAAAGCGGCATGCGTAGGCTCAAGTGAAACAAGCTAACTTTAGCTAAGTGGGCTAATGTTTACAAAACATTAACGGGGAGGGTGTAACATCCAGACTACAAAATGTGTTACCGTTAAACCCCTGTGACCGGGGCACAAACGACCGATTTTGTAGCGTGAGTGAGAGCTATTTTCCCCCTCGGGTTTATTTTGTTAACTAGTAGGTTGGCTAGCTAACCGCGATGAATGAGTTACACATGCTATTGCTAACTAGCCAACTGATACAAATATACAAATCCATGCAAGTTAATATTGTTAGGTGACAAATATACGACGGTTGTAAATATACTGTAAAAAAAACATGTGGGTTTATGTAATGTTTCACTCTTACGTTAAACCAAAACGGATGTTTTTGACCATCGTTTAGCTACCAAGTTGACTGCGCCACGTTTAATTAAACACGCCGACTTGGGACGAGCTAGCGAGTTAGCTTAGCATCAAACACCGTGAATGTGCTGGAAATCAGACCGTGAATGTGCTGGAAATCAGACCGTGAATGTGCTAGAAATCAGACCGTGAATGTGCTAGAAATCAGACCGTGAATGTGCTGGAAATCAGACCGTGAATGTGCTGGAAATCAGACCGTGAATGTGCTGGAAATCAGACCGTGAATGTGCTGGAAATCAGACCGTGAATGTGCTAGAAATCAGACCGTGAATGTGCTAGAAATCAGACCGTGAATGTGCTGGAAATCAGACCGTGAATGTGCTAGAAATCAGACCGTGAATGTGCTAGAAATCAGACCGTGAATGTGCTGGAAATCAGACCGTGAATGTGCTAGAAATCAGACCGTGAATGTGCTGGAAATCAGACCGTGAATGTGCTGGAAATCAGACCGTGAATGTGCTAGAAATCAGACCGTGAATGTGCTGGAAATCAGACCGTGAATGTGCTGCTAACCTGCCAGTTGCATTATGTGTGATGTGACTTAGCGAGTCTCGGCTCGTTACCGGGTCGTCCAACGTTATAACTAAACTAGTTTTACATCCCAACGACGCTTATATTTGACATGTCAACAACACTTAAGTTAAAGCTAAGCTCACGGTTTGGCTTACTGACTTAAAACGAGGTCAGATGTTGCTGCTGCAATGGACGCATCATCATCATCAAAACGAGTTGTGCCCATTCAGTCTAGGCCTTGATGTTTACAATGACCGAGACACATCAGTTCATTAACACTAGCTATGCACTTCCAACTATTTTTCATGTAATTGTTGTGTTAGTTTATCGTCCCCTTCCCTTTTGTCCGTACCTTCCATCTCCATATCCTCGGGCTCGCTAAGTTGTTGCTCTCCGGCTTTCTGCTGCTGTTGTTGAGTGTGGTGGTGGTTCATGTTGGCAACTGTTGTGAAGAGATGATGATGATGATGATGATGATGCCTGTTGTCTTTGTTCCCCTCTGTTTCTGGATCCGCTGGGAGCCGGTTTCTGGGTTGTTGGTGAGGTGTTTGAGGTGGGATAGACAGGTCAAAGCTGGTCGTCTGGGCCTGTTCGGAAACAACCTCGGCCTTGTCTCCCGTCAGCGCCGGGGATTGAGGAGAGGAGGTCGGTGGAGGAGCAGGCAGAGAAACGCGGACGTATTTGCTTGCTATTCGCCCAATCTCGGCGTCTTGATGGGTGCAAGTCGCCGACGGTGGTGATAACTACGGCTCCAAAAAAAAAGGGAGACCCGTTGAATTAAATAAATCCCGATTTTTACCCCGGGTAATATGGGGGGCAATTTGGTGAAGTGAGAAAGACAACTCACGACCTGCAGCCCTGAGAAACAAATACTGTTGCCCTGTTTTAAAGACAACTGGCACAACAAGGCAGCCGACAAAAAAACTAAATTAGTCAATCAGGGAAAACAAAATGTTCATAAACTATCAATGCACATTGAAATACAACTTTCCCTTCGATATTCCCAGTCCGTGTGCTCCTCCGATTGTCCCTCGTCTGGGGGGAGAGCAGAGAAAAAAGCTATCCATTCAAACCCGCTTCTAATTTATAATCGCAGTAATTTAGAAGTTTTAAGGTGATAAGCGATGCCACAAGCCCGATATCGACTTTCCCCAACACATTAAAATCCCCGTAAATAATATTAGCAACAAAATGTAGCACCTTGTCGCATTTCAAAACGTCTGTTCAATGAATAAATTGTGCCCGGTCACAGTCAGAGCCTCTCATCCGCTTCCTTGGTTTGGGGATGTTGAGTTTGAGGTAAAAAATCAAAATGGCGGTCGCGCTCTTCTCTGAAATGTCACATCCGCATGGAGATCTGAACACTCCCGCACACAGCAGAATCACTGGGTCGCTCACTGACTGACTGACTGTCTATTTTTTTCATTAACCAATATACGGGTTAGTAATCATAGGCTACAACTCATGGGGGTATAAAAAAAAATATATATATATAATCATAGCTAATATTATAGGTTAGTTGGTATAACGGGTTATAGCAGAGGTGCTATTTTCTTTAAAATAATTGCAACAAGACACTGCAAACACAAGTTTTCTTCTCCAGTGCTATGGATATGAGTTGTAGAAATTGTATTATTTTCCCCGCTTTGGAGTATATTCTGTTTTAACCATATATGATGAGTCAATATCACAGTGAAAGGGCCCGACATCATTTTTTTGTCTCTAAGCTTCAATTTTACAATCCAAAGAAATTCTCTGGTACATAACTGGACAACTGAACATTGCAACATTTTGACACAATACACTGATATAAGGCTGTATCACAACCGGCCGTGATTGGGAGTCCCATATGGAGTCCCATAGGGCATAGGGCAGCATTGGGAGTCCCATATGGAGTCCCATAGGGCATAGGGCAGCATTGGGAGTCCCATATGGAGTCCCATAGGGCAGCATTGGGAGTCCCATAGGACAGCATTGGGAGTCCCATAGGGCAGCATTGGGAGTCCCATAGGGCAGCATTGAGAGTCCCATAGGGCAGCATTGGGAGTCCCATAGGGCATAGGGCAGCATTGGGAGTCCCATAGGACAGCATTGGGAGTCCCATAGGGCAGCATTGGGAGTCCCATAGGGCAGCATTGGGAGTCCAATAGGGTAGCATTGGGAGTCCCATAGGGCATAGGGCAGCATTGGGAGTCCCATAGGGCAGCATTGGGAGTCCCATAGGGCATAGGGCAGCATTGGGAGTCCCATAGGGCATAGGGCAGCATTGGGAGTCCCATAGGGCAGCATTGGGAGTACCATAGGGCATAGGGCAGCATTGGGAGTCCCATAGGGCATAGGGCAGCATTGGGAGCCCCATAGGGCATAGGGCAGCATTGGGAGTCCCATAGGGCATAGGGCAGCATTGAGAGTCCCATAGGGCAGCATTGGGAGTCCCATAGGGCAGCATTGGGAGTCCCATAGGGCAGCATTTGGAGTCCCATAGGGCATAGGGCAGCATTGGGAGTCCCATAGGGCAGCATTGGGAGTCCCATAGGGCAGCATTGGGAGTCCCATAGGGCAGCATTGGAAGTCCCATAGGGCAGCATTGGGAGTCCCATAGGGCAGCATTGGGAGTCCCATAGGGCAGCATTGGGAGTCCCATAGGGCAGCATTGGGAGTCCCATAGGGCATAGGGCAGCATTGGGAGTCCCATAGGGCATAGGGCAGCATTGGGAGTCCCATATGGCAGCATTGGGAGTCCCATAGGGCATAGGGCAGAATTGGGAGTCCCATAGGGCAGCATTGGGAGTACCATAGGGCATATGGCAGCATTGGGAGTCCCATAGGGCATAGGGCAGCATTGGGAGTCCCATAGGGCAGCATTGGGAGTCCCATAGGGCATAGGGCAGCATTGGGAGTCCCATAGGGCATAGGGCAGCATTGGGAGTCCCATAGGGCATAGGGCAGCATTGGGAGTCCCATAGGGCAGCATTGGGACTTTGTTCATTTTTGTTCATAACTTACTTGCCTAGTTATATAAAGGGGGTGAATGCAGGTAGCCAAATCAAATCAAATCAAATTTTATTTGTCACATACACATGGTTAGCAGATGTTAATGCGAGTGTAGCGAAATGCTTGTGCTTCTAGTTCCGACAATGCAGTGATAACCAACAAGTAATCTAACTAACAATTCCAAAAAACTACTGTCTTATACACAGTGTAAGGGGATAAGGAACATGTACATAAGGATATATGAATGAGTGATGGTACAGAGCAGCATACAGTAGATGGTATCGAGTACAGTATATACATATGAGATGAGTGTGTAGACAAAGTAAACAAAGTGGCATAGTTAAAGTGGCTAGTGATACATGTGTTACATAAGGATGCAGTCGATGTTGTAGAGTACAGTATATACATATGCATATGAGATGAATAATGTAGGGTAAGTAACATTATATAAGGTAGCATTGTTTAAAGTGGCTAGTGATATATTTACATCATTTCCATCAATTCCCATTATTAAAATGGCTGGAGTTGGGTCAGTGTCAATGACAGTGTGTTGGCAGCAGCCACTCAATGTTAGTGGTGGCTATTTAACAGTCTGATGGCCTTGAGATAGAAGCTGTTTTTCAGTCTCTCGGTCCCAGCTTTGATGCACCTGTACTGACCTCGCCTTCTGGATGATAGCGGGATGAACAGGCAGTGGTTCGGGTGGTTGATGTCCTTGATGATCTTTATGGCCTTCCTGTAACAACGGGTGGTGTAGGTGTCCTGGAGGGCAGGTAGTTTGCCCCCGGTGATGCGTTGTGCAGTCCTCACTACCCTCTGGAGAGCCTTACGGTTGAGGGCGGAGCAGTTGCCGTACCAGGCGGTGATACAGCCCGCCAGGATGCTCTCGATTGTGCATCTGTAGAAGTTTGTGAGTGCTTTTGGTGACAAGCCGAATTTTTTCAGCCTCCTGAGGTTGAATAGGCGCTGCTGCGCCTTCTTCACGACGCTGTCAGTGTGAGTGGACCAATTCAGTTTGTCTGTGATGTGTATGCCGAGGAACTTAAAACTAGCTACCCTCTCCACTACTGTTCCATCGATGTGGATAGGGGGTGTTCCCTCTGCTGTTTCCTGAAGTCCACAATCATCTCCTTAGTTTTGTTGACGTTGAGTGTGAGGTTATTTTCCTGACACCACACTCCAGGGCCCTCACCTCCTCCCTGTAGGCCGTCTCGTCGTTGTTGGTAATCAAGCCTACCACTGTTGTGTCGTCCGCAAACTTGATGATTGAGTTGGAGGCGTGCGTGGCCACGCAGTCGTGGGTGAACAGGGAGTACAGGAGAGGGCTCAGAACGCACCCTTGTGGGGCCCCCCGTGTTGAGGATCAGCGGGGAGGAGATGTTGTTGCCTACCCTCACCACCTGGGGCGGCCCGTCAGGAAGTCCAGTACCCAGTTGCACAGGGCGGGCCGAGACCCAGGGTCTCGAGCTTGATGACGAGCTTGGAGGGTACTATGGTGTTGAATGCCGAGCTGTAGTCGATGAACAGCATTCTCACATAGGTATTCCTCTTGTCCAGGTGGGTTAGGGCAGTGTGCAGTGTGGTTGAGATTGCATCGTCTGTGGACCTATTTGGGCGGTAAGCAAATTGGAGTGGGTCTAGGGTGTCAGGTAGGGTGGAGGTGATATGGTCCTTGACTAGTCTCTCAAAGCACTTCATGATGACGGAAGTGAGTGCTACGGGCGGTAGTCGTTTAGCTCAGTTACCTTAGCTTTCTTGGGAACAGGAACAATGGTGGCCCTCTTGAAGCATGTGGGAACAGCAGACTGGTATAGGGATTGATTGAATATGTCCGTAAACACACCGGCCAGCTGGTCTGCGCATGCTCGGAGGGCGCGGCTGGGGATGCCGTCTGGGCCTGCAGCCTTGCGAGGGTTAACACGTTTAAATGTCTTACTCACCTCAGCTGCAGTGAAGGAGAGACTGCATGTTTCCGTTGCAGGCCGTGTCAGTGGCCAACCCCATGCTAATGCAGGTAGCCAACCCCATGCTAATGCAGGTAGCCAACCCCATGCTAATGCAGGTAGCCAACCCCATGCTAATGCAGGTAGCCAATCCCATGCTAATGCAGGTAGCCAATCCCATGCTAATGCAGGTAGCCAATCCCATGCTAATGCAGGTAGCCAATCCCATGCTAATGCAGGTAGCCAACCCCATGCTAATGCAGGTAGCCAATCCCATGCTAATGCAGGTATCCAATCCCATGCTAATGCAGGTAGCCAATCAAATCAAATCAAATTTATTTATATAGCCCTTCATACATCAGCTGATATCTCAAAGTGCTGTACAGAAACCCAACCTAAAACCCCAAACAGCAAACAATGCAGGTGTAAAAGCACGGTGGCTAGGAAAAACTCGCTAGAAAGGCCAAAACCTAGGAAGAAACCTAGAGAGGAACCAGGCTATGTGGGGTGGCCAGTCCTCTTCTGGCTGTGCCGGGTAGAGATTATAACAGAACATGACCAAGATGTTCAAATGTTCATAAATGACCAGCATGGTCGAATAATAATAAGGCAGAACAGTTGAAACTGGAGCAGCAGCACAGTCAGGTGGACTGGGGACAGCAAGGAGCCATCATGTCAGGTAGTACCTGGGGCACGGTCTTAGGGCTCAGGTCCTCCGAGAGAGAGAAAGAAAGAGAGAATTAGAGAGAGCATATGTGGGGTGGCCAGTCCTCTTCTGGCTGTGCCGGGTGGAGATTATAACAGAACGTGGCCAAGATGTTCAAATGTTCATAAATGACCAGCATGGTTGAATAATAGTAAGGCAGAACAGTTGAAACTGGAGCAGCAGCATGGCCAGGTGGACTGGCGACAGCAAGGAGTCATCATGTCAGGTAGTCCTGGGACATGGTCCTAGGGCCCAGGCCAGTTGAAACTGGAGCAGCAGCATGGCCAGGTGGACTGGGGACAGCAAGGAGTCATCATGTCAGGTAGTCCTGGGGCATGGTCCTAGGGATCAGGTCATCCGAGAGAGAGAAAGAAAGAGAGAAGGAGAGAATTAGAGAACGCACACTTAGATTCACACAGGACACCGAATAGGACAGGAGAAGTACTCCAGATATAACAAACTGACCCTAGCCCCCCGACACATAAACTACTGCAGCATAAATACTGGAGGCTGAGACAGGAGGGGTCAGGAGACACTGTGGCCCCATCCGAGGACACCCACGGACAGGGCCAAACAGGAAGGATATAACCCCACCCACTTTGCCAAAGCACAGCCCCCACACCACTAGAGGGATCTCTTCAACCACCAACTTACCATCCTGAGACAAGGCCGAGTATAGCCCACAAAGATCTCCGCCACGGCACAACCCAAGGGGGGCGCCAACCCAGACAGGCTGACCACAACAGTGAATCAACCCACCCAGGTGACGCACCCCCCCCCAGGGACGGCATGAGAGAGCCCCAGCAAGCCAGTTACTCAGCCCCCAATCCCATGCTAATGCAGGTAGCCAACACCATGCTTCAGTCTGTTTATTTGCACTTTGCTGCATCAGTTGGGCTAAAGTTGATTGTTTATTTCTAATAGAATACCTGATCATATGGACCATGCATAGGCTAGATACTGTACATGGCACAGTATGTTAAAATCCTATAAAACTGGCTGCTCTATTTACTGCATTGTTATGGGACTGTTGTAAAAATGCAGTAAACTTGAAAGGTTCACATGAATTAAATGATATCTCAAGCCTCATAGTGGACCCACACACTCATACGGAATTTGTTTATGAAGTTTTTAATTCATAGCTAGTGTGTTTATTATTGTTGTAGCTATTAGCTACAACATGAAGAGTATTCTTCCCACCTATCATAGATGAAGCAATATGAAGTGAGTGATGAGAGATGTTCTGTTTGTAGGAAAACAGTGCCCTCTAGTGGAGAGATAGAAGGGTGCTGGAAGTTGCTGTAGTTCGGTACAGCAGCTTTTCAGCTGACTCATCCAAAGCTATTGGAATGTCTTGTTCATCTACCTCCACCCACACACAGGAACACACACTGGCCTGACCTGGGTCTTGACCAACAAGCTGCCGTGATTACCATAGATATTGTAGTGTCTTAACACTTAGTACTTATTTCTGTAATAAGAAAGACTCTGAATACAAGCAATTGAACTGGAGCTTCACATTTACTCAAACTAGTTAGTACCAGAATAACATAAAACAAGACTGCGCATGACCAAGGGCGCTTCATCCTTAAAGGGGACATCAGTAATTAACAGAACATAATAGATATGATACCAGACACATCACTTGTAATTTTCCTGCTGTTTAAGGAAAGTGGCCTATTAAATAATTATATAGCTACGTAGTGAAGAATCAAATCCAAATCAAATTGTATTTCTCACATGTGCCAAATAAAACAGGTGTAGACCTTACAGTGAAATGCTTACTTACAAGCCCTTAACCAACAATGCAGTTAATAAAATCCCCACAAAAAGTAAGAAATAAAAGTAACAAAGAATTACAGAGCAGCAGTAAAATAACAATAGCGAGGATATATACAGGGGTACCAGCACAGAGTCAATGTGCAGGCGCACCAGTTAGTTGAGATAATTGAGGTAATATGCACATGTAGGTCAAGCTATTAAAGTGACTATGTGTAACCGATGTGAAATGGCTAGCTAGTAAGCGGTGGTGCGCGCTAATAGCATTTCAATGGGTGATGTCACTCGCTCTGAGACCTTGAAGTAGTTGTTCCCCTTGCTCTGCAAGGGCCACGGTTTTTGTGTGACGATGGGTAATGATGCTTCGTGGGTAACTGTTGATGGTGGGGTTCCTGGTTCGAGCCCAGGTAGGGGCGGGGAGAGGGATGTAAGCTATACTGTTACATGCATCGATAATAACAGAGAGTAGCAACAGCGTGGAAGAGAGGGGGGCAATGCAAATCGTCTGTGTAGCCATTTGATTAAGTGTTTTGTAAACATAGCTGAGCTGCTAAATGTTTTAATTAATTCACTTAACACTCAGTCCATGTCGTTACACAAACTGGCGTTCCCTTTACGAGAGGACAGGTCCCCTAGATTCACACCTGTCTGCCTTCAGCCTTGAAGGTGTTTGATCAGCAATGAGCTCAGCCCTGGGTCGTGTTCATTACACACAAAACAAAAGAAAACGGATTGAAACAGGGAATGCTGAGAAAATGCTGGGGGGGGGTTGGTTTCCTGGGGCCCAGAGTTTTTCCAGTTCTGGTAGACTAACCTAACAAGGTAAAACTTGGGACCCTAGTTGTAGGGTATGACCTGGTAATACATCAGGTGTAAAATAGTTTTATATAGGCTATGATGGGACCAGAGTTGTTCGCATCATGGTTTAAAAAAAACTAGACAACAACTGTGATTGGACAATAGAACTAACAGGGCAGAGCTGGCTTTATGCAGGGTTGCATCATGTTTGGTCTTTGCATCTGTCATTTTAAAATACTCACATTTTATGTCATCACTGTGTTGATTGATTCATTGATAAGGAACCACCCAAAGTTTGAATGTAAACTTTTTTTCTCTTAACACAAATAAATAGGCCTATTTTAGGCTATAAATACATGAAGTTACCACTTCCTTTCCCTGGCCAGAGGGGACCAGAGCTCATAGGCTTCTCTAGGCTACCTACAGCTGTGGTTGTTATCAGTTGGCTACAGTTGATCAGACAGAAGCCCTGATTTATTGAGCACGAGTTGGCAAATCATGAGGCAAATCAGTCTAAACAACAGTACTTTGTCCCTCTTTTCAATACTTTTTTGTTAATATTTTTATCCCAAATTTTTGGGGCAAATGCCAGCTCACTACACATTTGCCAGCGGCTCTGCTGTGCTGATCTTTGCAATGTTTGTAGATGGAAACCTCCACATAATACTACAAACTAAGAAACATATCCTATATGTATGTTCTACTTCCCCTAAATGTTGAGTTACTATCTCAAAATTTTGAGTTAGTATCTCTAAATGTTGACTTATGTATCTTGAAATTACGTATTTCAACATTTTTAGTTAGCATCTCCAAATGTTGACTTACTATTTTGAAATGTTGACTTATGTGTCTTTACATTTTGAGATAGCAGTAAAAAAAAAAAAAAGTTGTAGATAGTACCTAAAAGAAAATGTAGCTAGTAGCTCTAAATGTTTCCATAGTAACATTTCAAAATGTTTTTGGTGGCAGGAATGGGCTTCCATAAATTTTGAAATGGCCATAAATTCTAGTGGAAACCTAAAACCACAGCTTTTTACCTCTCACACAAGCTTTAAGTAGATAATAATTTTCGTGGCGTTCCTTTACGTCATTTCTATGACAGATGTTTCTGTGGTCCACTGAAATCATCAGCATAAGGCTGAAGCCACGACCCAGAGCCATACTGACCAATCACTGATAGGAATAGGGGCGGGGTATAAACGACAACACGGTAGTATGACTTTTATATAGGCGGACGTCGGCAACGTCAAAAAACTAGTTGAAGAGTCTTTTCAGACCGGAGTAGTCGGTTTGAGAAACAGCTATTAAGTCATAACAAAATTAATGCATTTCCGAACGGACATTTATTCGCATCGTCAAGTCATTTATTAATCGACATACTAAAGTTGTAAATCTACCCGAGGGTTTTTAACGGTGTAAATGGAGGAGAAGAAGAAAGACGGAGACCCGGAGATTCAGGAACACGGACCCGAACATTGGTTCTCAAAATGGGAGCGGCAGTGTTTGGCCGAAGCGGAGCAAAGAGAGTCAAACGAGGAGGAGGCCGACAACGACCAGGATAAATTATGGCATCTCTTCCAGAATTCCGCCACTGCCGTGGCTCAGCTCTACAAAGGTCCGAGACAAGACCAGAACTAAACTAACGTTTATTCGGATGTCACCCCTGCGCCTTGTTACTGAGCTTTGCTTATGCTACTCAGTCACTGTTAGTGGCGATGGGAAGTAGCTCATGTTAGCTACCTAGCTAGTAGCCAACTAGCTACCTAACCAACTAGCTACCTAGCCAACTAGCTACCTAGCCAACTAGCTACCTAGCCAACTAGCTACCTAGCCAACTAGCTACCTAGCCAACTAGCTACCTAACCAACTAGCTACCTAACCAACTAGCTACCTAACCAACTAGCTACCTAGCCAACTAGCTACCTAGCCAACTAGCTACCTAGCCAACTAGCTACCTAGCCAACTAGCTACCTAGCCAACTAGCTACCTAGCCAACTAGCTACCTAACCAACTAGCTACCTAACCAACTAGCTACCTAGCCAACTAGCTACCTAGCCAACTAGCTACCTAACCAACTAGCTACCTAGCCAACTAGCCAACTAGCTACCTAACCAACTAGCTACCTAGCCAACTAGCTACCTAGCCAACTAGCTACCTAACCAACTAGCTACCTAACCAACTAGCTACCTAACCAACTAGCTACCTAGCCAACTAGCTACCTAGCCAACTAGCTACCTAACCAACTAGCTACCTAACCAACTAGCTACCTAGCCAACTAGCTACCTAGCCAACTAGCTACCTAGCCAACTAGCTACCTAGCCAACTAGCTACCTAGCCAACTAGCTACCTAGCCAACTAGCTACCTAACCAACTAGCTACCTAGCCAACTAGCTAGTAGCCAGTTTACCAGCTGATCAGCCGGTTAGCTAGCTACTGTACTGTAGCAACTGTTTGCCATCTTAAGTCAAGACATCCCGTAATTCTACTTTGCTTTTCGTTTTCTTTTGTGTGTTTTAGTAAATCAGAACACCTAAATGAATCTTTTTACGAAACAAAAGCTATCTTGAACGGTTCCAGTAGTTTTCCCCTGACTGTTGTTCGCCAAAACGTCTTAATCTAGCTACCGTTATCGTCTATGAGCTGGTTAACGATAACGGCTATAAGCAACATTAACCAGCTAGATAAGTTAGTTGGATGAGATGGCTATTCAGTCTTTTAGTTGTTGTTGTTGTTAAACTAACATGGTTAGTTTGTAAGTCGCTCTGGATAAGAGCGTCTGCTAAATGACTTAAATGTATTTTTTTTACATTACTTTATCCTATCCTAGGTATTCCTTAAAGGATACCTAAGGATAGGTATGTAAATGTAATGGTTTATACTGTTACCAGAGTTTAACCATCTGGTTGGAGAAACTGCGACCGAATGTCAGAGAAACAAAATGGCGACGGAAACAACAATCATCTCTGCGCGACATTCCCCTTGTGACAGATGGTGTCTTTTCACTGTTGCCTTTTTTTATTAGGTGTGTCTGGGACCTAATATTCACTTACCATAGATATACATTAACGTTTTTATAATATCCGTTTTGGTTTTTGTCTACAAATCAACGAATAACCCGAGTTGTTATAGCGATGCATAACTGAAAATTTCAACAAAATGGCGAAGATTTACTATTGGCTTTTTGGGGTTATTGATAGTAATTACCCGCTACTGTAATTACTTCTCATAGTTAATTATATATATCGTTAACCGTAGGTTCTTTAGTTACTAAGTATTTATAATATACGACTGCAACTTTCCTGCTGAAAGGGCATTTTTAGTTGTTGCGTTATGCACTCGTGCTCATAAACTGTCGAGTTGGCCATCTAGTGCTCACAGTTATTTTTATTCCAAAGCCCGCCTGCAACTCTAGATGCAAGACAAAATGGCGAATAAAAACAGTCTCCTGTAATCAAGACGCTTTCAGTCTCATGTGTTGCCTTGTATGTATCATGTACTACTAAAGTGGGAATACTGTACAATTCATTGGCGCCTAACTTGCTATTTATGTAAACTGTTGTCAACCAGGCTATTTATGTAAACTGTTGTCATCCAGGCTGTCTTAGTAGGAAATTCCAACAAACCTGTAATGTCCCTGGTGGTGTGTTGTCTCGACAGACCGAGTATGTCACCAACAGGGGGGGCTTTCTTTGTGGGTGCCGTTTCAGAACGCAGCCACAGCCGTGACCAACCTGTACAAAGGTAGGTGTCAGGGACACTCAAGTGTTTTCAGTTTCTTGTCTTCTAACTTGCTTTCACGACAGTATAGGATCATCGTAACAGTCTATAGGCTTTTCATTATTGTTCTGCTGTGGTCTAAGCATGTATTGATTTGCACTATAGCTGTGAAGGTACTTGGCCTACCACAGGGGTATGGTACTTCAGAAGACTCGTTGAAGGGTAGTCGGGACAGAGCTACATAGGTTGAGGACCAACGGCTCATCATCAAAGTCCATAGGCTTTCCTTTGTCATTCTGCTGTAAACAGGACATGTATTGATTAGTAGATAGATAGAAACTTGTAAACAATCAAGGGCCTCTTCTAGTCACCTGAGTATTGACCATTTCGCCATTTACAACCGTCCTGTCAAGTTCTGGTCCTGGAGAGCACAGCAGGGTATGCAGCCTAACTCTCAAACTCTAGTCGGTATTCTGCCTTCTCCCTACAGTTTTCAGCCACCACCTTCGCCAACGACTGGCTCATGTGAACTACAATCCCGACACTGTATTTTTTAAGGTTTGGAAAAGTCAATAATCATCGCTTGGATACGGCTGTGGAAACATATGGCCCTTATCTTTCATCAGTGAGAGAAACCACTGTAGCAGTTACAGATCCACACAGCTATGGCTGCCTCATCAAATGAAACTACTCTTGTGCTGCACTTCCCGAGTTATGCTTCTCAGGTGTTTCGGAGCACATAGCTAATTAGCACAGGTGATGGCCTCTGTAACATGGAGATACGGCCCTGTGGGAACCCTATAAAGGTGTGTATCCATTTTACCTATTTGATTTTTGAAAATTGATTTCTTGCTGATAGGAAAGATGTATAGTTTTGGAAGCATATAGACCTTAGCTCAAGTGATGCATGTTAATGTTCAGATTGAGTGCCGAGGCTCTGATCAAATCTCCCCCGTACAGAAGACGCCTCGGTCCAATAACTAATGTGTATTGGAACCGAGTCGTGTTCAACGGCTAGTTCCAGTTCAGCACTAACACACCTGATTCAGCTGATCATCAAGAGTCCCTGTGGATAGTTGAATCATGTGTGTTAGTGCTGGACTAGGACAAAAGCCTCCATACTCTGTGGCTCTCCAGGATCATGATTCCAGCATCTGTGCTGTCTGACTGGCAACCTCTGGAAGAGGGGGGCGCCTGCCTATAGTTCTATAGTGAACCGTCAACTGTTAGTCACAGGTTTCACTCAGGCTACGCAAAGGAACCTTCAACCAAGTCTCATCACAGGTTCTCTCTTTCTCACACACACACACACACACTTTCTCTCACACACACACACACACACACACACACACACACACTTTCTCTCACACACACACACACACACTTTCTCTCACACACACACACACACACTTTCTCTCACACACACACACACACTTTCTCTCACACACACACACACACACTTTCTCTCACACACACACACACACACTTTCTCTCTCACACACACACACACACTTTCTCTCTCACACTCACACACACACACACACTTTCTCTCACACACACACACACACACTTTCTCTCACACACACACACACACACTTTCTCTCACACACACACACACACACTTTCTCTCACACACACACACTTTCTCTCACACACACACACACACACACTTTCTCTCACACACACACACACACACACTTTCTCTCACACACACACACACACTTTCTCTCACACACACACACTTTCTCTCACACACACACACACACACTTTCTCTCACACACACACACACACACTTTCTCTCACACACACACACACACACTTTCTCTCACACACACACACACACACTTTCTCTCACACACACACACACACACTTTCTCTCACACACACACACACACACTTTCTCTCACACACACACACACTTTCTCTCACACACACACTTTCTCTCACACACACACACACACACACTTTCTCTCTCACACACACACACACACGCTTTCTCTCTTTCTCTCTCACTTTCTCTCTCACTTTCTCTCTCACTTTCTCTCTCACTTTCTCTCTCACTTTCTCTCTCACTTTCTCTCTCACTTTCTCTCTCACTTTCTCTCTCACACACACACACTTTCTCTCTCACTTTCTCTCTCACACACACACACTTTCTCACTCACTGTCACCCACATTTCTTTCTCTTTCTGCCCCCCACCACACAGAGTCTGTGGAGGCCCACCAGCGTAGCTACGACCTAGGTATACAGATCGGCCACCAGCGTCGCAACAAGGATGTGCTGGCCTGGGTGAAGAAAAGGAGGAGAACCATCCGGCGAGAGGACCTCATCAGCTTCCTGTGTGGCCGGGCCCCACCCCCCCGGACCTCCAGAGCCACCCTCACCCCAGGACACAGGCTGACCATGGTCTCCCCTAACCGGCCTCCCCCGGCCCCTGAGACTGACTCCTCTGTGGAGGCTGACCTCCAGCCCTTCAGAGAGGCCATCGCACTGCATGGTAAATACACAAATATACAGTGGGGTCTAAAATTGACAGCCTTGATAAAGGAGAGTAAAAATGACTGTATAAAATCAAACATTTGAGTACTGAGCTGTACTATATGGTTAAAAAATGAAGTTCCACTACCGGTCAAAAGGTTTAGAACACATACTCTTCAAAGGGGTTTTTCTTTATTTTTACTATTTTCTACATTGTAGAATAATAGTGAAGACATCAAAACTATAAAATAACACATTAAAGGAATTACGTGTTAAACAAATCAAAATATATTTTATATTTGAGGTTCTTGAAATTAGAGACCCTTTGCCTTGATAAACACCTTTACACACTCTTGGCATTCTCTCAACCAGCTTCATGAGGTAGTCACTTGGAATGCATTTCAATTAACAAGTGTGCCTTACGAGTACATTAGTGGAATTTCTTCCCTTAATGCATTTGAGCCAATCATTTTTTTTTTATGACAAGGTATACAGAAGATATTTGGTAAAAGACCAAGTCCATATTATGTCAAGATCAGCTTAAATAAGCAAAGAGAAACAACAGTCTTACTTTAAGACATGAAGGTCAGTCAATATGGGAAATGTCAAGAACTTTAGTTTCTTCAAGTGCAGTCACAAAACCATCAAGCTCTATGATGAAACTGGCTCTCATGGGGACTGCCACAGGAATGGAAGACCCTGAGTTACCTCTGCTGCAGAGGACAAGTTCGTTACAGTTACCAGCCTCAGAAATTGCAGCCCAAATAAATGCTTCACAGAGTTCAAGTAACAGACACATCTCAACATCAACCGTTCAGAGGCGACTGTGAATCAGCCGCCATGGTTGAATTGCTTGCAAAGAAACCACTACTAAATGACACCAATAAGAAGAGACTTGCTTGGGTAAAGAAACACGAGCAATGGACATTAGACTGGTGGAAATTTGTCCTTTGGTCTGGAGTCCAAATTGGAGATTTTTGGTTTCAACCACTGTGTGTCTTTGTATTTGCTGTGTGGGTGATCGGATGATCTCCGTATGTGCATTTCCCACTGTGAAGCATGGAGGAGGTGTTATGGTGTGGTGGTGCTTTGCTGGTGATACTGAGTTTTATTTCAAATTCAAGGTACACTTAAACAGCATGGCTTCCACAGCATTCTGCAGCGATACGCCATCCCATCCGGTTTGGGCTCAGTGGGACTATCATTTGTTTTTCAACAGGACAATGACCCAAGGGCTATTTGACCCAAGAAGAGCGATTGAGTGCTGCATCAGATGACCTGGCCTCCACAATCCCCTGACCTCAACCAAATTGAGATGGTTTGGGATGAGTCGGACCGCAGAGTGAAGGAAAAAGCAGCCAACAAGTGTTCAGCATATGTGGGAACTCCTTCAAGACGGTTGGGGAAAAAAGCATTCCGGGTGAAGCTGGTTGAGATATTGCCAAGGGTGACTATTTGAAAAATCTCAAATTTAAAATCTATTTTGATTTGTATGAAACTTTTGGTTGCTACGTGATTCCATGTGTTATTTCATAGTTTTGATGTCTTCACTATTCTACAATGTAGAACATAGTAAAACAAAAAAAACTTGAAATGACACCGCCTGGTATAGAGGTCCTGGATGGCAGGGAGCTCGGCCCCAGTGACATACCTTAGGGTTAGGGTCAGAGGGCACATAGCACAGTAAATACACCTCTATTTCTAATGGTTAGGGTCAGAGGGCACATAGCACGGCACAGTAAATACACCTCTATTTCTAATGGTTAGGGTCAGAGGGCACATAGCATGGCACAGTAAATACACCTCTATTTCTAATGGTCAGGGTCAGAGGGCACATAGCACTGCACAGTAAATACAGATGCAGTGCATTTTAAAGTATTCAGACCCCCTGATTCCCCCCACACACACTTTTTGTTACGTTACAGCCTTCTAAAATGTATTAAATAATATGTCCTCATTAATCTACACAATACCCCATAATGACGTCACAATACCCCATAATGACGTCACAATACCCCATAATGACGTCACAATACCCCATAATGACGTCACAATACCCCATAATGACAAGCAAAAACAAATTTTTCTTTTAAAATTTGTACTTTAAAAAATCTATTTACATAAGTATTCAGACCCTTTGCTATGAGACTCATTTGAGCTCAGGTGCATCCTGTTTCCATTGATCATCCTTGAGATGTTTCTATTACTTGATTGAAGTCCACCTGTGGTAAATTCAATTGATTGGACATGATTTGGAAAAGCACACACCTGTCTATATAGGGTCCCACAGTTGACAAGTGCATGTCAGAGCAATAACCAAACCATGAGGTCGAAGGAATTTAACTTAGAGCTCAAAAGACAGGATTGTGTCAAGGCACAGATCTGTTTAAGGGTACCCAAAAACTGTCTGCAGCATTGAAGGTCCCCAAGAACACAGTGGCCGCCTTAACTTATTCCATTTTTGGAACCACCAAGACTCTTTGTAGAGCTGGCCGCCCGGCCAAACTGAGCATTCGGGGAAGAAGGGCCTTGGTCAGGGAGGTAACCAAGAAACTGCTGGTCACTGACAGAATTCCTCTGTGGAGATTGGAGAACCTTCCAGAAGGGCAACCATATGTAATATGTAATATGTAATATATGCCATTTAGCAGACGCTTTTATCCAAAGCGACTTACAGTCATGTGTGCATACATTCTACGTATGGGTGGTCCCGGGGATCGAACCCACTACCCTGGCGTTACAAGCGCCATTTTGAGCTGGAGGTGATTTAGTCCTCCAACCGCTAGTGTCCAAAGTTAGGGGAAAATTCACCTCTGCAGCACTCTTCCAATTAGGCCTTTATGGTAGAGTGGCCAGATGTAAGAACTGCTTGGAACGTGCCAAACGGTACCTAATGACTCTGACCATGAGAAACAAGATTCTCTGGTCTGCTAAAACCTTTGAATAAAAATCTTTGGCCTGAATGACAAGCGTCCCGTCTGGGGGAAAACCTGGCATCATCCCCACGGTGAAGCGTGGTGGCAGCATCATGCTGAGGGGATGTTCTTCAGCGGCAGGGAGAATAGTCAAGATCGAGGGAAAGATGGACAGAGCAAAAGTTCAGAGACCTTTAATGAAAACCTGCTCAGGACCAGGGGCGAAGGTTCACCTTCCAACAGGACAAGAACCGTAAGCACACAGCCAACGTAGGAGTGGCTTTGGGAAAAGTGTTCAGAGACCTTTAATGAAAACCTGCTCAGGACCAGGGGCGAAGGTTCACCTTCCAACAGGACAAGAACCGTAAGCACACAGCCAACGTAGGAGTGGCTTTGGGAAAAGTGTTCAGAGACCTTTAATGAAAACCTGCTCAGGTCTAATGCGTTATGGTCTAATGGTCTATGGCAGGGGCGAAGGTTCACCTTCCAACAGGACAAGAACCGTAAGCACACAGCCAACGTAGGAGTGGCTTTGGGAAAAGTGTTCAGAGACCTTTAATGAAAACCTGCTCAGGACCAGGGGCGAAGGTTCACCTTCCAACAGGACAAGAACCGTAAGCACACAGCCAACGTAGGAGTGGCTTTGGGAAAAGTGTCAGTGTCCTTGAGTGGCCCAGCCGGAGCCCGGACTTGAACCCAACATCTCTGGAGTATCCGTGTTGGTCATTCAGAGGGAGAGTCCTAAACTGCACCCTATTCCCTACAATCAGGGAGGGGCAACTTCGATGGGGGCGGGGCCTAAACAAATCTGAACTAGTCGAGAGGGGCTGCAGTGTCTCGCCAGTCTGCGTATCAATACCCCTTAACACACACACATTGCGAGGGAAAACGTTTTTGGGCCCCGCTCTTGACAGCAGACAATGTTTTACATTTTTAAATTTCATTTTTTTTTTTGCAATTGTTGACTTTGCCATGGGGTGTAGAGAAAATGTTGCTGTTTTTTTAGATCAAGTTCACTGTAATTCTACACATTTTGCCATGTGGTTTTCATAATATATGAGTAATTCGACCATGATAACAAGTTTAGGTAACAGGCCTCAAAAACTAGCTTTGCAATCCCCCCCAAAAAAATGTTTTGCTGACATGGGCTGTTTCTATCAGTCCATAAGGAGAGAAACGGCTGAGGCACATCACATTTTGTAATTGCACGATGTGTATTCTACTATAAGTTGAATCTAGAGGTCGACCGATTATGATTTTTCAACGCCGATATGATTATTGGAGGACCAAAAAAGCAGATACCGATTAATCGGCCGATTTTTTTTATATATATATAAAAAAATAGCACAATATATAGATATATAGATATAGATATATATCTATATCTATAGATATATATCTATAGATATATATAGATATATATCTATAGATATATATAGATATATCTATAGATATATCTATATAGATATATATCTCTATCGATATATAGATAGATAGATATCTCTATAGATATATTGTGCTAATTTTTTATATATATAAAAATCGGGCGATTAATCGGTATCTGCTTTTTTGGTCGATTTTGGTCGATTTTTATATATATAAAAAAATAGCACAATATATAGATATATAGATATAGATATATCTATAGATATATCTATAGATATATATAGATATATATCTATATAGATATATATCTCTATCGATATATAGATAGATATCTCTATAGATATATTGTGCTAATTTTTTATATATATAAAAATCGGGCGATTAATCGGTATCTGCTTTTTTGGTCGATTTTTATATATATAAAAAATTAGCACATTATCTAATCTATCTTATCTATCTCCCCCCCCCATTTGGGGATGTGCCCCAGGGCCTGAATGCATCCTAGACTTTGTTTTGTTTTTCATGTCTTCTCTGAGTCAGGGTTCGAAGGTTGAGTTTGACCTTGTGGTGTTTTTCTTTCCTTCTCACCTCCCTACCTTACACCCCCCTCCCCCTCCAATCTGTCCTCTCCAGGTCTAAGTGGGGCTATGGCCAGCATCAGTGTTCGTTCCGGTACCCCAGGCTCTCCCACCCACGTGGGGGGTGCTGGTGGGGGTGGGTCGACCCCGGTGGGGCGTCGGCGTAACGGTCTCCATGATGTGGACCTGAACACTTTCATCTCCGAGGAGATGGCCCTGCACCTGGACGCTAACCCCAGGAAACGCAGCTCCGCCCAGTGCAATGACGTCATAACAGACTCCCCCACCCATAAACGCAACCGGATGATCTGATTGGGCAGCCCAGCCCCCGGGAGGGTTAAGAGACTTTTGTGGGAGGGGGGGGAGGGGGGGGTTGAGATCTTGAAAACAGACAGACTGAAGGATGTATGGCTGTGGAGTGAACCGGCGTTGGGGACTAAGGAGGCCTTCCATTTAGTTGAATGGGTGGTGTCCTCCTGTCCTTGTCTCCTTTCCTACTTGAGAGCACTGGTCTAAACTGAAAGCATGCTTGTTGGAAACCTGTCATCCATCCTTCCTAACCCCTTTAGGCTGCATCTACACAGGTAGCCCAATTCAGATCTTTTTCCACTAATTGGGCCTTTTGACCAATCAGATCAGTTCTTTTCCCAGTAAATGGGCAACAGAACAGAATTGAGCTGTCTTTTGTAAACGCAGCCTTAGTGATCAGTGACCGTGAGGAAAGGAAGCGAGGACAGAAGGGCATCGAGGAGGTTGGGATGCAGCCCCCTTTCAGAGGAGAAATGCACTGTGCTGATTTGAAATAAAAAAAGAAGCCACTTGATCCTCTATACTTGTTGCTCCCCCTCTCCCCCCCATCCTCACCCCTCCTCCCTTCCTAGGGAAACGAGGGCTGTGGAAGACGTGTTACTCAGTGAACTGGATAAGGTTTGATGCCAGAAGTGGTTCTGTTGGAGAGATGCCTTCTCTGCTAGAACGTATTGCTTTGTGTTCGGCATCCTGCTCAGTGGACATCGATGCGGTCTGTGATGATGAGGAGGAGGACTTCCCTCACTTGACATTTCCTGACTGTCCCAAATGACACCCTAGTCTCTACACACCACCCTAGCCCCTACACCCTAGTCCCTACACAGCACCCTAGTCCCTACACCCTAGTCTCTACACACCACCCTAGTCCCTACACAGCACCCTAGTCCCTACACCCTAGTCCCTACACAGCACCCTAGTCCCTACACCCTAGTCTCTACACACCACCCTAGTCCCTACACAGCACCCTAGTCCCTACACAGCACCCTAGTCCCTACACACCACCCTAGTCCCTACACACCACCCTAGTCCCTACACACCACCCTAGTCCCTACACAGCACCCTAGTCCCTACACAGCACCCTAGCCCCTACACCCTAGTCCCTACACAGCACCCTAGTCCCTACACAGCACCCTAGCACCTACACCCTAGTCCCTACACAGCACCATAGCCCCTACACAGCACCATAGTACCTACATCCTAGTCCCTACACAGCACCATAGCCCCTACACAGCACCATAGTACCTACATCCTAGTCCCTACACAGCACTCTAGCCCCTAGCCCCTACACAGCACCATAGTACCTACATCATAGCCCCTACATCCTAGTCCCTACACAGCACTCTAGCCCCTACACCCTAGTCTCTACACAGCACCCTAGTCCCTACATCATAGCCCCTACATCCTAGTCCCTACACAGCACTCTAGTCCCTACATCATAGCCCCTACACAGCACCCTAGTCCCTACATCATAGCCCCTACATCCTAGTCCCTACACAGCACTCTAGTCCCTACATCATAGCCCCTACACAGCACCCTAGTCCCTACATCATAGCCCCTACATCCTAGTCCCTACACAGCACCCTAGTCCCTACATCATAGCCCCTACATCCTAGTCCCTACACAGCACTCTAGCCCCTACACCCTAGTCTCTACACACCACCCTAGTCTCTACACAGCACCCTAGCCCCTACATCCTAGTCCCTACACAGCACCCTAGTCCCTACATCCTAGTCTCTACACACCACCCTAGTCCCTACACAGCACCCTAGTCCCTACATCATAGCCCCTACATCCTAGTCCCTACACAGCACTCTAGCCCCTACACCCTAGTCTCTACACACCACCCTAGTCTCTACACACCACCCTAGCCCCTACACCCTAGTCCCTACACAGCACCCTAGTCCCTACACCCTAGTCTCTACACACCACCCTAGTCCCTACACAGCACCCTAGTCCCTACACCCTAGTCCCTACACAGCACCCTAGTCCCTACACCCTAGTCTCTACACACCACCCTAGTCCCTACACAGCACCCTAGTCCCTACACAGCACCCTAGTCCCTACACAGCACCCTAGTCCCTACACAGCACCCTAGTCCCTACACAGCACCCTAGTCCCTACACAGCACCCTAGTCCCTACACACCACCCTAGTCCCTACACACCACCCTAGTCCCTACACAGCACCCTAGTCCCTACACAGCACCCTAGCCCCTACACCCTAGTCCCTACACAGCACCCTAGCCCCTACACAGCACCCTAGCCCCTACACCCTAGTCCCTACACAGCACCATAGCCCCTACACAGCACCATAGTACCTACATCCTAGTCCCTACACAGCACCATAGCCCCTACACAGCACCATAGTACCTACATCCTAGTCCCTACACAGCACTCTAGCCCCTAGCCCCTACACAGCACCATAGTACCTACATCATAGCCCCTACATCCTAGTCCCTACACAGCACTCTAGCCCCTACACCCTAGTCTCTACACAGCACCCTAGTCCCTACATCATAGCCCCTACATCCTAGTCCCTACACAGCACTCTAGTCCCTACATCATAGCCCCTACACAGCACCCTAGTCCCTACATCATAGCCCCTACATCCTAGTCCCTACACAGCACTCTAGTCCCTACATCATAGCCCCTACACAGCACCCTAGTCCCTACATCATAGCCCCTACATCCTAGTCCCTACACAGCACCCTAGTCCCTACATCCTAGTCTCTACACACCACCCTAGTCCCTACACAGCACCCTAGTCCCTACATCATAGCCCCTACATCCTAGTCCCTACACAGCACTCTAGCCCCTACACCCTAGTCTCTACACACCACCCTAGTCTCTACACAGCACCCTAGCCCCTACACCCTAGTCCCTACACAGCATCATAGCCCCTACATCCTAGTCTCTACACAGCACCCTAGACCCTACACCCTAGTCCCTACACACCACCCTAGTCCCTACATCCTAGTCCCTACATGGCACCCTACTATATTACAGCATAGGGCCCTTTTTGAAAAGTGTTGCACTATACAGGGTGTTGTTTGGGAGCAGCCCTGGTGTCTCCCGTGTCTAGTTGTGATGGCTGAGGGGCTGTGGGGTCTCAGGGCTGATTCTCCCAATAGCAGGCTGTTGTTATATGATTGTATCGGCTTCCACAGTCTTGACAACTGTGCTTCGGCAGTCATGTTAGTGCAACCAACCCGCAAGGGTCAGCGTCCCAAAATCGCACCCTATTCCCTAATGTGAAGTGAACTACTTTTGCCTACAGGTCACTCTGGTCAAAGTAGTCCACTGTGTAGGGAAATGGGGATGCTGTTTGCTGCACGAACCCCAGTGTTCAGGATCGTGTACCTCTGCTGCAGTTGGTTCATTTACACACCGCCTTGCTTCTTCTGTTCAGGTGTATATTTCAAAGTTCAGGAATGATCTGTGATACTTAACGCTGGGATGATATCTGACCTGTCGCCAGACTAACCCTCCGGTCAGGTGATGTCGCCAGACTAACCCTCCGGTCAGGTGATGTCGCCAGACTAACCCTCCGGTCAGGTGATGTCGCCAGACTAACCCTCCGGTCAGGTGATGTCGCCAGACTAACCCTCCGGTCAGGTGATGTCGCCAGACTAACCCTCCGGTCAGGTGATGTCGCCAGACTAACCCTCCGGTCAGGTGATGTCGCCAGACTAACCCTCCGGTCAGGTGATGTCGTGTAGGAAACCTATAGGAAGGTAAACTATGATCACCGTTCACAGTGAGTAAATGTGATGCTCCCTAAACTTTCAATACATTTTTATTTTATTTGTATGTAAAAGATGGGACAGGTAAACGCTCCTGCAAAATAACCTGTGTTTCTACTCCACTACACCTCTGTCCCCTTCCGAGTACGTTGATGTTTTCGGAGTATTCTGTTCAGTGTGGTTGTGTTTTCACCATATAACCTGAGAGGGAATAATGATTTATTTTGCACTTAAGCCTCTTTCACATCTAAACTCATGTTGATCTTCCCACCGGAACCAAGCAGGCCGTCCAACCTCCACCTACAGGTCTTCAATTAGACACCACCACCTTCACCTCCCTCTAGAACCTGGGGGGAGGGACCACCTTCACCTCCCTCTGGAACTGGGGGGGGGGGGGACCACCTTCACCTCCCTCTAGAACCTGGGGGGGGACCACCTTCACCTCCCTCTGGAACCGGGGGAGGGGGTCACCTGCCACCAAACAGAAATGATTTGCTACTCTGTGCCGTAATGAACATGCCCCAAAACCAGAAGAGAAAGACTGAAATGTTTTTGCTACGTTGTGCTCTAATGAACATGCCCCAAACCAGAAGAGAAAGACCTGTCTTTGTTTTTAGTTTTTTTCCGTTGCAAAATGTTTTTCTATGCTGTGCCATACTGAACACCACCCAGAGTAAGAGATGTGGGAGGAGCTAAAGTGGAGGCCCCAGGAAACAAACTGACAGAATTGTTCTTGTCGTGAGCGAGGGGGGGGTCTAACATCCCAATGTCCACACTACTGTTTAGTATGCCGTATGAATGGCCGATCCAGTGCATCGCTCCATACTAAGTGATATTGTGACGTAGTCTGTCTTCTAATGGGTGTTCATTATTGACTTGTGTTGATGTGAAAAGATGCAGTTGCCTGACTATTAAAGCTGAAAGGGATAGTTTACCTGAATTATTAGAAAATGCTGTTGGTTTTCTTACCCTCTATAGACGAGGAATACAGCCAGCCATGCTTTGATTATTGTTTACATGTGCTGTGTTTAGTACCCCCCACCAAAAAAAAAACTAATTGGTGCTCTTCCTGGAGATCTACTGTCCTGTAGGTTTTCAGTCCAACCCTCTTCCTGGAGATCTACTGTCCTGTAGGTTTACAGTCCAACCCTCTTCCTGGAGATCTACTGTCCTGTAGGTTTACAGTCCAACCCTCTTCCTGGAGATCTACTGTCCTGTAGGTTTTCAGTCCAACCCTCTTCCTGGAGATTGATTTTGAGATGTGTCTGTTACTTGAACTCTGTGAAGCATTTATTTGGGCTGCAATGTCTGAGGCTGGTAACTAATGAACTTATCCTCTGCAGCAGAAGTAACTCTCGGTCTTTTCCTGTGGCGGTCCTCATGAGAACCAGTTTCATCACAGCTCTTTCCTGTGGCGGTCCTCATGAGAGCCAGTTTCATCACAGCTCTTTCCTGTGGCGGTCCTCATGAGAGCCAGTTTCATCACAGCTCTTTCCTGTGGCGGTCCTCATGAGAGCCAGTTTCATCACAGCTCTTTCCTGTGGCGGTCCTCATGAGAGCCAGTTTCATCATAGCTCTTTCCTGTGGCGGTCCTCATGAGAGCCAGTTTCATCATAGCTCTTTCCTGTGGCGGTCCTCATGAGAGCCAGTTTCATCACAGCTCTTTCCTGTGGCGGTCCTCATGAGAGCCAGTTTCATCATAGCTCTTTCCTGTGGCGGTCCTCATGAGAGCCAGTTTCATCATAGCGCTTGATGGTTTTCACAACTGCACTTGAGTGTGCAAAGCTGTCTTCAAGGCAAATACCTCCCTAATGAATTCCCTACATAGTGCCCTAGTTCCAACCCTAATGAATTCCCTACATAGTGCCCTAGTTCCAACCCTAATGAAGTCCCTACCTAGTGCCCTAGTTCCAACCCTAATGAATTCCTTACATAATGCCCTAGTTCCAACCCTAATGAATTCCCTACATACTGCCCTAGTTCCAACCCTAATTAATTCCCTACCTAGTGCCCTAGTTCCAACCCAAATACCACCCTAATGAATTCCCTACATAGTGCCCTAGTTCCAACCCAAATATCACCCGAATGAATTCCCTACCTAGTGCCCTAGTTCCAACCCAAATATCACCCTAATGAATTCCCTACCTAGTGCCCTAGTTCCAACCCTAATGAATTCCCTACATAGTGCCCTAGTTCCAACCCTAATGAATTCCCTACCTAGTGCCCTAGTTCCAACCCAAATATCACCCTAATGAATTCCCTACATAGTGCACTACTTTGACCAGGGCATGTAGTTCCACTATGTAAGGAAGAGGGTGTCATTTGGGACCAATAGTCTGCATTACTGTACTCATCTTGTTGCAACACCACTTCACGCCACCAGATGGCATCAGAGCAGCAGCTCTGGACCGGGAGGACCTCTTTTACAGAGAAACATGAAGGTAGAGGCACCTGATCCTTTGGTTGATTGATTGATCGATCAGTAGACTGGGAGGACCTCTTTTACAGAGAAACATGGAGGTAGAGGCACCTGATCCTTCGGTTGATTGATTGATCGATCAGTAGACTGGGAGGACCTCTTTTACAGAGAAACATGGAGGTAGAGGCACCTGATCCATCGGTTGATCGATCAGAAGATTGGGAGGGACCTCTGCTGCAGAGGAACAAGGATAGAGTCATCTGATCGATTGATTAGGTTTATGGTCCGTTAAGAGGAAGATTCCCTCCACTGCTCACCATAAGCTAATCACCATAACCTTTAGCCTTGATCCTGAACTTGGCGTAACAGTTAAGGTGTTGGCTTGACAGTTGTTAAACCTGGGTTCTCGTCTTGGTTGGGGCTACCCACCGAATTCACTACAATATGGTTTCATTGTATCTCCCCTTTTTAAAGCTTGAATCCTTAATTGAAACAACAACTAAGCGGGCACCCCGCCTCTGTTTTGGTAAAATGCTGAGGGATGCGCCTGGAGAAATGTAACCACTCTTAATACATTCAAAGCAAGAGCTATGTATGCAAAGACTGACCATCCATGATATCAAAATTATAGTTTTAACTATGATTTTAGGATATATACAGTGTTTGCCTCACACAGGAAGCGGGGCAGGTCCTAATCCAGGCACTTTTCATCTCCCGTCTGGATTACTGCAACTCGCTGTTGGCTGGGCTCCCTGCCTGTGCCATTAAACCCCTACAACTCATCCAGAACGCCGCAGCCCGTCTGGTGTTCAACCTTCCCAAGTTCTCTCACGTCACCCCGCTCCTCCGCTCTCTCCACTGGCTTCCAGTTGAAGCTCGCATCCGCTACAAGACCATGGTGCTTGCCTACGGAGCTGTGAGGGGAACGGCACCTCAGTACCTCCAGGCTCTGATCAGGCCCTACACCCAAACAAGGGCACTGCGTTCATCCACCTCTGGCCTGCTCGCCTCCCCTACCACTGAGGAAGTACAGTTCCCGCTCAACCCAGTCAAAACTGTTCGCTGCTCTGGCGCCCCAATGGTGGAACAAACTCCCTCACGACGCCAGGACAGCGGAGTCAATCACCACCTTCCGGAGACACCTGAAACCCCACCTCTTTAAGGAATACCTAGGATAGGATAAAGTAATCCTTCTCACCCCCCCCCTTAAAAGATTTAGATGCACTATTGTAAAGTGACTGTTCCACTCGATGTCATAAGGTGAATGCACCAATTTGTAAGTTGCTCTGGATAAGAGCGTCTTCTAAATGACTTAAATGTAAATGTAATGTTTGTTTACATTTACTTTGTTTACAAACATTTGAGTATAACAAGCTTATATTTGGGGTTCTGATGAGGTACGAGAGTTTAACCAATAGTAAAACATACATTAGTATCTAACTGTACGTCGACGGACAATAAAACATACAACATCAAGTCTTCAGTCCTTGACCCTGGAAGTAGTCTGTAACCAATCCCTGTCAAGCAACCCCCACTTTGTCAGTGGGTGAGTTCGTTTTCCATGGCCCGATACCCCGGGTTAGTTAAAGATTTTTAAAGAACAATGGAATCGTTTAAAAAACGGAAACTCCTCACCCTGGGCACCGGGCCTCGTTAAACGAGTTTGCCCAGTGTGGTTGATAGTCCGGCAGTCTGATAGGGTGAATCACGTTTTCAACACCCACAAAACACCGACAGTCACGGCGTTCACGTCCAATCAGATGCCAATACTGAGATGTTGGCCCCGCCTCCTCTGTAATCTCCTCCTCCAGAGCAGCCCAGCCGCAGTGTGTGTCAACTTGACGGGTCGAGATGGCAAATGTGTTGAGAAATTCCGCAAAATTCGGGTTTTCAGGTATGTGAACTTACCTGACATTGAGTAGTAAGTACAGCAGGAATAGTTTAATAGCTATTTCTCCGGAGTTTTGATGGCCCATTTCGAGAACAAACATGAATATCTGTGGTTAGATTGCATGGCTAAGTAGTTAGCTCGCCTCCCCTTCCCTGGTCTTCCAGAAACTAGAGCAAAGATCACAGGACGCTTGTGTCTGTCCTTGTGTCGCTTAATGTCACATTGTCAGTTTGCGTGGGCTATCTGGGATCTATCAACTAGCTAATATATCCTAGCTGTTATTGTAATTGTGAAAACATGTCTTGGGGTGTGCTATTTGTTCACGATTCATTCATCATCCATAGTCATGGTAGCTTCCACATTTTAATGTAGAAGTGTTCAGAAACATCATCTATTCTTATTTACAATAAAAGTGACTCCAAAATGACACTACATGATTTACCCTTCATTTCTATTGGGAACCAAATAATCTGCAACACAACCAAAACAAACAGCAAATGCATCCAACCAGTTTGTAGAGTCACAAGGTTGATGTAGTCATTGTGTGCTAGAATATGGGACTAAATACTTCTTTAATTGACATAAGTGAATTTGTCCCAATACTTTTGGTGCCCTAAAATGTGAGGACTAAGTACAAAAAGTGCTCTAATATCTAAACGGGTCACCCAATATGGATGAAAATACCCTCAAATTAAAGCTGACAGTCTGCACTTTAACCTCATAGTCCTTGTACCATTTCAAATCCAAAGTAGAGTACAGAGCCACAACAACATGACACTGACCCAATGCTTGTGGAACTCACTGTATATAGTGACTAGGGCTCCAACATGACACTGTATATAGTGACTAGGGCTCCAACATGACACTGTATATAGTGACTAGGGCTCCAACATGACACTGTATATAGTGACTAGGGCTCCAACATGACACTGTATATAGTGACTAGGGCTCCAACATGTCACTGTATATAGTGACTAGGGCTCCAACATGACACTGTATATAGTGACTAGGGCTACAACATGACACTGTATATAGTGACTAGGGCTCCAACATGACACTGTATATAGTGACTAGGGCTCCAACATGACACTGTATATAGTGACTAGGGCTCCAACATGACACTGTATATAGTGACTAGGGCTACAACATGACACTGTATATAGTGACTAGGGCTCCAACAACATGACACTGTATATAGTGACTAGGGCTCCAACATGACACTGTATATAGTGACTAGGGCTCCAACATGACACTGTATATAGTGACTAGGGCTCCAACAACATGACACTGTATATAGTGACTAGGGCTCCAAAAACATGACACTGTATATAGTGACTAGGGCTCCAACAACATGACACTGTATATAGTGACTAGGGCTCCAACAACATGACACTGTATATAGTGACTAGGGCTCCAACATGACACTGTATATAGTGACTAGGGCTCCAACAACATGACACTGTATATAGTGACTAGGGCTCCAACATGACACTGTATATAGTGACTAGGGCTCCAACATGACACTGTATATAGTGACTAGGGCTCCAACATGACACTGTATATAGTGACTAGGGCTCCAACAACATGACACTGTATATAGTGACTAGGGCTCCAACAACATGACACTGTATATAGTGACTAGGGCTCCAACATGACACTGTATATAGTGACTAGGGCTCCAACAACATGACACTGTATATAGTGACTAGGGCTCCAACATGACACTGTATATAGTGACTAGGGCTCCAACAACATGACACTGTATATAGTGACTAGGGCTCCAACAACATGACACTGTATATAGTGACTAGGGCTCCAACATGACACTGTATATAGTGACTAGGGCTCCAACAACATGACACTGTATATAGTGACTAGGGCTCCAACATGACACTGTATATAGTGACTAGGGCTCCAACATGACACTGTATATAGTGACTAGGGCTCCAACAACATGACACTGTATATAGTGACTAGGGCTCCAACATGACACTGTATATAGTGACTAGGGCTCCAACATGACACTGTATATAGTGACTAGGGCTCCAACATGACACTGTATATAGTGACTAGGGCTACAACATGACACTGTATATAGTGACTAGGGCTCCAACAACATGACACTGTATATAGTGACTAGGGCTCCAACATGACACTGTATATAGTGACTAGGGCTCCAACATGACACTGTATATAGTGACTAGGGATCCAACAACATGACACTGTATATAGTGACTAGGGCTCCAACATGACACTGTATATAGTGACTAGGGCTCCAACAACATGACACTGTATATAGTGACTAGGGCTCCAACAACATGACACTGTATATAGTGACTAGGGCTCCAACATGACACTGTATATAGTGACTAGGGCTCCAACAACATGACACTGTATATAGTGACTAGGGCTCCAACAACATGACACTGTATATAGTGACTAGGGCTCCAACAACATGACACTGTATATAGTGACTAGGGCTCCAACATGACACTGTATATAGTGACTAGGGCTCCAACATGACACTGTATATAGTGACTAGGGCTCCAACAACATGACACTGTATATAGTGACTAGGGCTCCAACAACATGACACTGTATATAGTGACTAGGGCTCCAACAACATGACACTGTATATAGTGACTAGGGCTCCAACATGACACTGTATATAGTGACTAGTGAACAACATGACTCCAACAACATGACACTGTATATAGTGACTAGGGCTCCAACATGACACTGTATATAGTGACTAGGGCTCCAACATGACACTGTATATAGTGACTAGGGCTCCAACAACATGACACTGTATATAGTGACTAGGGCTCCAACATGACACTGTATATAGTGACTAGGGCTCCAACATGACACTGTATACAGTGACTAGGGCTCCAACAACATGACACTGTATATAGTGACTAGGGCTCCAACATGACACTGTATATAGTGACTAGGGCTCCAACATGACACTGTATATAGTGACTAGGGCTCCAACAACATGACACTGTATATAGTGACTAGGGCTCCAACATGACACTGTATATAGTGACTAGGGCTCCAACAACATGACACTGTATATAGTGACTAGGGCTCCAACAACATGACACTGTATATAGTGACTAGGGCTCCAACATGACACTGTATATAGTGACTAGGGCTCCAACAACATGACACTGTATATAGTGACTAGGGCTCCAACATGACACTGTATATAGTGACTAGGGCTCCAACAACATGACACTGTATATAGTGACTAGGGCTCCAACATGACACTGTATATAGTGACTAGGGCTCCAACATGACACTGTATATAGTGACTAGGGCTCCAACATGACACTGTATATAGTGACTAGGGCTCCAACAACATGACACTGTATATAGTGACTAGGGCTCCAACATGACACTGTATATAGTGACTAGGGCTCCAACAACATGACACTGTATATAGTGACTAGGGCTCCAACAACATGACACTGTATATAGTGACTAGGGCTCCAACATGACACTGTATATAGTGACTAGGGCTCCAACAACATGACACTGTATATAGTGACTAGGGCTCCAACATGACACTGTATATAGTGACTAGGGCTCCAACATGACACTGTATATAGTGACTAGGGATCCAACAACATGACACTGTATATAGTGACTAGGGCTCCAACATGACACTGTATATAGTGACTAGGGCTCCAACAACATGACACTGTATATAGTGACTAGGGCTCCAACAACATGACACTGTATATAGTGACTAGGGCTCCAACAACATGACACTGTATATAGTGACTAGGGCTCCAACAACATGACACTGTATATAGTGACTAGGGCTCCAACATGACACTGTATATAGTGACTAGGGCTCCAACAACATGACACTGTATATAGTGACTAGGGCTCCAACAACATGACACTGTATATAGTGACTAGGGCTCCAACATGACACTGTATATAGTGACTAGGGCTCCAACATGACACTGTATATAGTGACTAGGGCTCCAACATGACACTGTATATAGTGACTAGGGCTCCAACATGACACTGTATATAGTGACTAGGGCTCCAACAACATGACACTGTATATAGTGACTAGGGCTCCAACAACATGACACTGTATATAGTGACTAGGGCTCCAACATGACACTGTATATAGTGACTAGGGCTCCAACAACATGACACTGTATATAGTGACTAGGGCTCCAACAACATGACACTGTATATAGTGACTAGGGCTCCAACATGACACTGTATATAGTGACTAGGGCTCCAACAACATGACACTGTATATAGTGACTAGGGCTCCAACAACATGACACTGTATATAGTGACTAGGGCTCCAACATGACACTGTATATAGTGACTAGGGCTCCAACAACATGACACTGTATATAGTGACTAGGGCTCCAACATGACACTGTATATAGTGACTAGGGCTCCAACATGACACTGTATATAGTGACTAGGGCTCCAACAACATGACACTGTATATAGTGACTAGGGCTCCAACATGACACTGTATATAGTGACTAGGGCTCCAACAACATGACACTGTATATAGTGACTAGGGCTCCAACATGACACTGTATATAGTGACTAGGGCTCCAACAACATGACAATGTATATAGTGACTAAGGCTCCAACATGACACTGTATATAGTGACTAGGGCTCCAACATGACACTGTATATAGTGACTAGGGCTCCAACAACATGACACTGTATATAGTGACTAGGGCTCCAACAGGACACTGTATATAGTGACTAGGGCTCCAACAGGACACTGTATATAGTGACTAGGGCTCCAACAACATGACACTGTATATAGTGACTAGGGCTCCAACAACATGACACTGTATATAGTGACTAGGGCTCCAACATGACACTGTATATAGTGACTAGGGCTCCAACAACATGACACTGTATATAGTGACTAGGGCTCCAGCAACATGACACTGTATATAGTGACTAGGGCTCCAACATGACACTGTATATAGTGACTAGGGCTCCAACATGACACTGTATATAGTGACTAGGGCTCCAACATGACACTGTATATAGTGACTAGGGCTCCAACAACATGACACTGTATATAGTGACTAGGGCTCCAACAGGACACTGTATATAGTGACTAGGGCTCCAACATGACACTGTATATAGTGACTAGGGCTCCAACATGACACTGTATATAGTGACTAGGGCTCCAACAACATGACACTGTATATAGTGACTAGGGCTCCAACATGACACTGTATATAGTGACTAGGGCTCCAACATGACACTGTATATAGTGACTAGGGCTCCAACATGACACTGTATATAGTGACTAGGGCTCCAACATGACACTGTATATAGTGACTAGGGCTCCAACAACATGACACTGTATATAGTGACTAGGGCTCCAACAACATGACACTGTATATAGTGACTAGGGCTCCAACAACATGACACTGTATATAGTGACTAGGGCTCCAACAACATGACACTGTATATAGTGACTAGGGCTCCAACATCATGACACTGTATATAGTGACTAGGGCTCCAACATGACACTGTATATAGTGACTAGGGCTCCAACAACATGACACTGTATATAGTGACTAGGGCTCCAACATGACACTGTATATAGTGACTAGGGCTCCAACAACATGACACTGTATATAGTGACTAGGGCTCCAACAACATGACACTGTATATAGTGACTAGGGCTCCATCCAAGGTCACGTGGTTTCAGTGACGATGTCAACTGTCATTATTCCACCCCCTCATTATTATATCGTTATATTTAATTGTTTTATTATATCGTTCTATTATATTGTTTTATTATATTGTTATTATTAAGTTAATTTGTTATATTGTTATATTATATTGTTATATTGTGTTATTTTATATTGTTTTATGATATTGTTGTTCTTTGGCAGGTGTGTTGTCCCAGTTGTCCAACCACAGTAGACATGGGAGAGAGTGTGTGTCGCCGTGCTTCTCTCTGCAGCAGAGAAACAGCTCTACCTCACCTAAGATCAAGGTGGACCTGGACAACAGTACAGGTAAACCCCTGCACAGCTTCTTTACCTGTCCCAAATGGCACCCTGTCCCCTACATCAGGGTAGACAGTCCTGGAGACCACAGGTATTGTTTACATCAGGGTAGACAGTCCTGGTCCTGGAGGTACTGTTTACATCAGGGTAGACAGTCCTGGTCCTGGAGGTACTGTTTACATCAGGGTAGACAGCCCTGGTCCTGGAGGTCTCAGGTACTGTTTACATCAGGGTAGACAGCCCTGGTCCTGGAGGTCTCCGGTACTGTTTACATCAGGGTAGACAGCCCTGGTCCTGGAGGTGCTGTTTACATCAGGGTAGACAGCCCTGGTCCTGGAGGTGCTGTTTACATCAGGGTAGACAGTCCTGGTCCTGGAGACAACAGGTACTGTTTACATCAGGGTAGACAGTCCTGGAGGTACTGTTTACATCAGGGTAGACAGTCCTGGTCCTGGAGGTACTGTTTACATCAGGGTAGACAGCCCTGGTCCTGGAGGTACTGTTTACATCAGGGTAGACAGTCCTGGAGGTCTCAGGTACTGTTTACTTCAGGGTAGACAGTCCTGGAGGTCTCAGGTACTGTTTACATCAGGGTAGACAGTCCTGGTGCTGGAGGTCTCAGGTACTGTTTACTTCAGGGTAGACAGTCCTGGAGGTCTCAGGTACTGTTTACATCAGGGTAGACAGTCCTGGTCCTGGAGGTCTCAGGTACTGTTTACATCAGGGTAGACAGCCCTGGTCCTGGAGGTCTCTGGTACTGTTTACATCAGGGTATACAGCCCTGGTCCTGGAGACAACAGGTATTGTTTACATCAGGGTAGACAGCCCTGGTCCTGGAGACAACAGGTATTGTTTACATCAGGGTAGACAGTCGTGGAGGTCTCAGGTACTGTTCACATCAGGGTAGACAGCCCTGGTCCTGGAGGTACTGTTTACATCAGGGTAGACAGTCCTGGAGGTCTCAGGTACTGTTTACATCAGGGTAGACAGCCCTGGTCCTGGAGTTCTCAGGTACTGTTTACATCAGGGTAGACAGCCCTGGTCCTGGAGGTACTGTTTACATCAGGGTAGACAGCCCTGGTCCTGGAGGTACTGTTTACATCAGGGTAGACAGTCCTGGAGGTCTCAGGTACTGTTTACTTCAGGGTAGACAGCCCTGGTCCTGGAGGTCTCAGGTACTGTTTACATCAGGGTATACAGCCCTGGTCCTGGAGACAACAGGTATTGTTTACATCAGGGTAGACAGCCCTGGTCCTGGAGACAACAGGTATTGTTTACATCAGGGTAGACAGTCGTGTAGGTCTCAGGTACTGTTTACATCAGGGTAGACAGCCCTGGTCCTGGAGGTACTGTTTACATCAGGGTAGACAGTCCTGGAGGTCTCAGGTACTGTTTACATCAGGGTAGACAGCCCTGGTCCTGGAGGTACTGTTTACATCAGGGTAGACAGTCCTGGTCCTGGAGGTACTGTTTACATCAGGGTAGACAGCCCTGGTCCTGGAGGTACTGTTTACATCAGGGTAGACAGTCCTGGTCCTGGAGGTACTGTTTACATCAGGGTAGACAGCCCTGGTCCTGGAGGTACTGTTTACATTAGGGTAGACAGTCCTGGTCCTGGAAGTCTCAGGTACTGTTTACATCAGGGTAGACAGTCCTGGTCCTGGAGGTCTCAGGTAATGTTTACATCAGGGTAGACAGCCCTGGTCCTGGAGGTACTGTTTACATCAGGGTAGGCAGTCCTGGTCCTGGAGGTACTGTTTACATCAGGGTAGACAGTCCTGGTCCTGGAGGTACTGTTTACATCAGGGTAGACAGTCCTGGTCCTGGAGACCAGACGTACTGTTTACATCAGGGTAGACAGCCCTGGTCCTGGAGACCAGACGTACTGTTTACATCAAGGTAGACAGCCCTGGTCCTGGAGGTCTCAGGTAATGTTTACATCAGGGTAGACAGTCCTGGTCCTGGAGGTACTGTTTACATCAGGGTAGACAGCCCTGGTCCTGGAGGTCTCAGGTACTGTTTACATCAGGGTAGACAGCCCTGGTCCTGGAGGTGCTGTTTACATCAGGGTAGACAGCCCTGGTCCTGGAGGTCTCAGGTACTGTTTACATCAGGGTAGACAGCCCTGGTCCTGGAGGTACTGTTTACATCAGGGTAGACCGCCCTGGTCCTGGAGGTACTGTTTACATCAGGGTAGACAGTCCTGGTCCTGGAGGTACTGTTTACATCAGGGTAGACAGCCCTGGTCCTGGAGGTACTGTTTACATCAGGGTATACAGTCCTGGAGGTCTCAGGTACTGTTTACATCAGGGTAGACAGCCCTGGTCCTGGAGGTCTCAGGTACTGTTTCCATCAGGGTAGACAGCCCTGGTCCTGGAGGTCTCAGGTACTGTTTCCATCAGGGTAGACAGTCCTGGTCCTGGAGGTACTGTTTACATCAGGGTAGACAGCCCTGGTCCTGGAGGTCTCAGGTACTGTTTACATCAGGGTAGACAGCCCTGGTCCTGGAGGTGCTGTTTACATCAGGGTAGACAGTCCTGGAGGTCTCCGGTACTTCATGGTTTTGATTTAACCGACCTGGAAGACCAGGGGTGTGGAATTTAGGAAATCACTGAACTGATATATTCTTATATTGTTGTAACTACACCCCAAAAAATCTAAATGTCTCAGATTTTACCCAGACCTCATGAATGGTCTTCTGATGTGGTTTCAGCGTTGGTGTGGACTTCCAATTGTGTTGTTTTTTCTTCTATCAAACAACTGTGATTTTGAGAGTGAAAACCTGGGAAAAAGAAATGGAATCAGGCAATAATTGTAATCGTTTTTTTATAGGGCCCTCTTCCCTATATAGTGTACTATTTTAACCACAGCCCTATATATGTATTTGTTATAGGGCCCTCTTCCCTATATAGTGTACTATTTTAACCACAGCCCTATATATGTATTTGTTATAGGGCCCTCTTCCCAACATAGTGTACTATTTTAACCACAGCCCTATATATGTATTTGTTATAGGGCCCTCTTCCCTATATAGTGTACTATTTTAACCACAGCCCTATATATGTATTTGTTATAGGGCCCTCTGCCCTACATAGTGTACTATTTTAACCACAGCCCTATATATGTATTTGTTATAGGGCCCTCTGCCCTACATAGTGTACTATTTTAACCACAGCCCTATATATGTATTTGTTATAGAGCCCTCTGCCCTATATAGTGTACTATTTTAACCACAGCCCTATATATGTATTTGTTATAGGGCCCTCTGCCCTACATAGTGTACTATTTTAACCACAGCCCTATATATGTATTTGTTATAGGGCCCTCTGCCCTACATAGTGTACTATTTTAACCACAGCCCTATATATGTGTTTGTTATAGGGCCCTCTGCCCTATATAGTGTACTATTTTAACCACAGCCCTATATATGTATTTTATTCAAACTTTATTTAACTGCCAAGTCAGTTTTAAGAACAAATTCTTATTTGGGTCAGACCTGGAGGACAGGTTACGGTTTTCACCACAGGGATTAGGCTGCTATTGGTTGTCTCCCTCTCCTTTCATCCCTCTCATCCCTCCTCATCCCTCTCCCCCTCCCCCTCCTCCTCCCTCTCCTCCTCCCTCTCCTCCTCCCCCTCCCTCTCCTTTCCTCCCTCTCATCCCTCCTCATCCCTTTCCCCCTCTCATCCCTCCTCATCCCTTTCCCCCTCCTCCTCCTCCCTCTCCCCCTCCCCCTCCTTTCCTCCCTCTCATCCCTCCACATCCCCCTCCCTCTCCTCCTCCCTCATCCTCCTCCCCTCATCCCTCTCCCCTCCTCCCTCCCCCTCTCATCCCCTCCGTCTCCCCCTCTCATCCCCCTCCCTCTCCCCCTCTCCCCTCCTCCTCCCTCTCCCACTCTCATCCCCCTCCTCCTCCCTCTCCCACTCTCATCCCCCTCCTCCTCCCTCTCCCCCCTCCTCCCTCCCCCTCCTCATCCCTCTCCCCCCCTCCTCCCTCTCTAGGTGTAGCTGTGTTGAGGATGCAGAGCCCCCTGTCAACAGTCTGAGTCTGGACTTCCTCACTGAGTTCTGTATCAATCTGGAGAAACTAGAGATGGATAAGAGTTGTAGAGGTCTGATCATCACCTCGGTCAGTACACACACACACACACACACACACACACACACACACACACACACACACACACACACACACACACACACACACACACACACACACACACACACACACACACACACACACACACACACACACACACACACACACACACACACACACGTCCTGTCACAAAACCATGATACACACTATAACTCCCCCTGTGTGTGGTGTCCCAGACCCTCTCCAAGGTGTTCTCTGCGGGGCTAGACATCATGGAGATGTATGGGAAAAGTCCGGAGCGCTGTGGAGAGTTCTGGAAGGCTGTTCAGGAGATGTGGCTCAAACTCTACGGATCCAACATGGCCACCATAGCTGCCATCAACGTGAGTCAGCACACCCAGACGTCTCTGTCTGTTTCTGTGTCTCTGTCTCTGTGTCTCTGTCTGTCTCTGTGTCTCTGTCTCTGACTGTGTCTCTGTCTCTGTCTCTGACTGTGTCTCTGTCTCTGTCTCTGACTGTGTCTCTGACTGTGTCTCTGACTGTGTCTCTGACTGTGTCTCTGACTGTGTCTCTGACTGTCTCTCTGACTGTCTCTCTGACTGTCTCTCTGACTGTCTCTCTGACTGTTTCTCTGTCTGTTTCTCTGTCTGTTTCTCTGTCTGTTTCTCTGTCTGTTTCTCTGTCTGTGTCTCTGTCTGTGTCTCTGTCTCTGTGTCTGTGTCTCTGTCTCTGTCTGTGTCTCTGTCTGTTGGTCCCATGTGTTTATCTATATATAGGGCTCTAGTCCAGCAGGTGGCTGTCTCATGTCTATAGGATGTGACTATAACCACCTCTCTCTGTCTGTCTATAGGGCTCTAGTCCAGCAGGTGGCTGTCTCATGTCTATAGGATGTGACTATAACCACCTCTCTGTGTCTATAGGGCTCTAGTCCAGCAGGTGGCTGTCTCATGTCTATAGGATGTGACTATAACCACCTCTCTCTGTCTATAGGGCTCTAGTCCAGCAGGTGGCTGTCTCATGTCTATACGATGTGACTATAACCACCTCTCTCTGTCTATAGGGCTCTAGTCCAGCAGGTGGCTGTCTCATGTCTATACGATGTGACTATAACCACCTCTCTCTGTCTGTCTATAGGGCTCTAGTCCAGCAGGTGGCTGTCTCATGTCTATAGGATGTGACTATAACCACCACTCTCTGTCTATAGGGCTCTAGTCCAGCAGGTGGCTGTCTCATGTCTATAGGATGTGACTATAACCACCTCTCTCTGTCTATAGGGCTCTAGTCCAGCAGGTGGCTGTCTCATGTCTATAGGATGTGACTATAACCACCACTCTCTGTCTATAGGGCTCTAGTCCAGCAGGTGGCTGTCTCATGTCTATAGGATGTGACTATAACCACCACTCTCTGTCTATAGGGCTCTAGTCCAGCAGGTGGCTGTCTCATGTCTATAGGATGTGACTACAGGATCATGGCTGATAATCCTCGCTACAGCATCGGACTCAACGAGACTCAGCTCGGCATCGTAGCTCCCTTCTGGTGAGGCACACACACTAATACACACACACTAATACACACACACTAATACACACACACACACACACACACACACACACACACACACACACACACACACACACACACACACACACACACACACACACACACACACACACACACACACACACACACACACACACACACACACAGTAATACACAGTGAGTGTTGTTGTGGTGAATCTGCTCAGGGTTGTGGTGGTTCATGGTCACTGTAGTGTGTGTGAGGTGCTGAATGTGGTTGTGGTCATGTTGTGTTCATGTTGCGGTCATGTTGTGGTCATGTTGCGGTCATGTTGTGGTTGTGTTCATGTTGTGGTCATGTTGTGGTCATGTTGCGGTCATGTTGTGGTTGTGTTCATGTTGTGGTCATGTTGTGGTTGTGTTCATGTTGTGGTTGTGTTCATGTTGCGGTCATGTTGTGGTCATGTTGTGGTCATGTTGTGGTTGTGTTCATGTTGCGGTCATGTTGTGGTCATGTTGCGGTCATGTTGTGGTTGTGTTCATGTTGCGGTCATGTTGTGGTTGTGTTCATGTTGCGGTCATGTTGTGGTTGTGTTCATGTTGTGGTCATGTTGTGGTTGTGTTCATGTTGTGGTTGTGTTCATGTTGCGGTCATGTTGTGGTCATGTTGTGGTCATGTTGTGGTTGTGTTCATGTTGCGGTCATGTTGTGGTCATGTTGCGGTCATGTTGTGGTTGTGTTCATGTTGCGGTCATGTTGTGGTTGTGTTCATGTTGTGGTCATGTTGTGGTTGTGTTCATGTTGTGGTTGTGTTCATGTTGTGGTTGTGTTCATGTTGTGGTTGTGTTCATGTTGTGGTTGTGTTCATGTTGCGGTCATGTTGTGGTTGTGTTCATGTTGCGGTCATGTTGTGTTCATGTTGTGGTTGTGTTCATGTTGCGGTCATGTTGTGGTCCAGGTTTAAAGACACGCTTGTGAACACGGTTGGTAACCGGGCAGCAGAGCTGTCGTTGGAGCTGGGTCTGTTGTACAGCGCTCCTGATGCCCTGAAGATCGGCCTGGTGGACCAGTTAGTTCCTGAGGACCAGGTCCTCTCCACTGCACAGGACACCATGTCCAAGTGGCTGGCTGTACCAGGTCAGAATACTCTCTCTGTCTCTCTCTCGCTCTCTCTCTCTCTCTCTTTCTCTTTCTCTTTCTCTCTCTTTCTCTTTCTCTCCCTCGCTGTACCAGGTCAGAATTCTCTCTGTCTATCTATCACTCTCTCTCTCTGTCTCTCTCTCTCTCTCTGTCTCTCTCTTTCTCTCCCTCGCTGTACCAGGTCATAATACTCTCTCTGTCTATCTCGCTCTCGTCACTGCTATATGTATTGGCCTCACGGCCTTCGTCAGAGTTGTTGATTCTTCAAAGTAGCCACTCTAGTAAAATAAAGAGAATCCCTTGAATGAGTAGGTGTCCAAACTGTTGTCTGGTACTGAAACACCTCTCCTCTCCTCTAGACCATGATAGATAGATAGATAGATAGATAGATAGATAGATAGATAGATAGATAGATAGATAGGTAGGTAGGTAGGTAGGTAGGTAGGTAGGTAGGTAGGTAGGTAGGTAGGTAGGTAGGTAGGTAGGTAGGTAGGTAGGTAGGTAATAATAATAATAATAATAATATATGCCATTTAGCAGACGCTTTTATCCAAAGCGACTTACAGTCATGTGTGCATACATTCTACGTATGGGTGGTCCCGGGGATCGAACCCACTACCCTGGCGTTACAAGCGCCATGCTCTACCAACTGAGCTACAGAAGGACCACGGTAGGTAGGTAGGTAGGTAGGTAGGTAGGTAGGTAGGTAGGTAGGTAGGTAGGTAGGTAGGTAGGTAGGTAGGTAGGTAGATCGATCGATCAGTGTGTATATAAACACCTCTCCTCTCCTCTAGACCATGATAGATAGACAGACAGACAGACAGACAGACAGACAGACAGACAGACAGACAGACAGACAGACAGACAGACAGACAGACAGACAGACAGACAGACAGACAGACAGACAGACAGACAGACAGACAGACAGACAGACAGACAGACAGACAGACAGACAGACAGACAGACAGATCAGTGTGTATATAAACACCTCTCCCCTCCCTCTAGACCATGCCAGACAGACAGATATATCTGTGTGTATATATTATATAAACACCTCTCCTCTCCCTCTAGACCATGCCAGACTGATAGATAGCTAGATCTGTGTGTATATAAACACCTTTCCTCTCCCTCTAGACCATGCCAGACAGACAGATATATCAGTGTGTATATATTATATAAACACCTCTCCTCTCCCTCTAGACCATGCCAGACAGATGGATAGATCAGTGTGTATATATTATATAAACTCTTCTAGACTATGCCAGACAGACGGATAGATATGTGTGTATATATTATATAAACACCTCTCCTCTCCCTCTAGACCATGCCAGACAGATAGATCAGTGTGTATATATTATATAAACTCCTCTAGACCATGCCAGACAGATATATCTGTGTATATATATTATATAAACACCTCTCCTCTCCCTCCAGACCATGCCAGACAGATATATCTGTGTGTATATATAAACACCTCTCCTCTCCCTCCAGACCATGCCAGACAGATATATCAGTGTGTATATATTATAAACACCTCTCCTCTCCCTCCAGACCATGCCAGACAGATCACCAAGTCCATGATGAGGAAACAGACCATTGACAAGCTGCTGTCCAACAGGGAAGCTGACATCACCAACTTTGTGAGCTTCATCACTAAAGACTCCATCCAGAGGTCCCTCCGCATGTACCTGGAGATGCTCAAGAGTAGAAAGGCCTAGTCTGGGGCCCGAACGGCTCCCCCATTCCCTCTATAGTGCCCTTAGTCCTATAGGCCCTGGTCAAAAGTAGTGCCCTCAGTCCTATAGGTCCTGGTCTAAAGTAGTGCCCTCAGTCCTATAGACCCTGGTCTAAAGTAGTGCCCTTAGTCCTATAGACCCTGGTCTAAAGTAGTGCCCTCAGTCCTATAGGCCCTGGTCTAAAGTAGTGCCCTTAGTCCTATAGGCCCTGGTCTAAAGTAGTGCCCTCAGTCCTATAGACCCTGGTCTAAAGTAGTGCCCTCAGTCCTATAGACCCTGGTCTAAAGTAGTGCCCTCAGTCCTATAGACCCTGGTCTAAAGTAGTGCCCTCAGTCCTATAGACCCTGGTCTAAAGTAGTGCCCTCAGTCCTATAGATCCTGGTCTAAAGTAGTGCCCTTAGTCCTATAGACCCTGGTCTAAAGTAGTGCCCTCAGTCCTATAGGTCCTGGTCTAAAGTAGTGCCCTTAGTCCTATAGACCCTGGTCTAAAGTAGTGCCCTCCGTCCTATAGACCCTGGTCTAAAGTAGTGCCCTTAGTCCTATAGACCCTGGTCTAAAGTAGTGCCCTTAGTCCTATAGACCCTGGTCTAAAGTAGTGCCCTCAGTCCAATAGGCCCTGGTCTAAAGTAGTGCCCTTACCCCTATAGGCTCTGGCCTAAAGTAGTGCTCTTAGCCCTATAGACCCTGGTCTAAATTAGTGCCCTCAGTCCTATAGACCCTGGTCTAAAGTAGTGCCCTCAATCCTATAGGTCCTGGTCAAAAGTAGTGCACTATATAGGGAATAGGGTGCCAGTTGACACACTACCCTGTCATATATATATATATATTAGGGCATTTTGTCAGCTGTATTTCATTCTCTTTCTGTCTGCAACCTTCATGAAACGACATGGGGTGTGTTTATTAGTGCAGACCGTAGCGAAACAGTGCAACAGAAAACGAAAACAACCGCTTCTTATTGGACAATATCGGGTAGTTCACTCCCCGTTTTGGCTCGTTTGAATCCTAATGAACACACCCCCGGCCTTATTTCCCCCTGCCACAATGTTTGACTGTTTTGGACTGAAACAACGAGCACTGTTACCATAGTAACCACCATGAAGGTGATTGTACAGGAAGTCATCTGGCCTTTGTCTGTGAACATAATGTTGTTGTTTTTTTTTCGTATGATATTTTCCTGTACTGTTGGTTTGCAAGTAAACATCTGTAAAATACCTTCCGTGGAATGTGTGTTGAGTTTCATGTTTCACGAGTTCAGGCCAGGGTTTACTCAATTCTGTCCTGCCCCAACGGGTGTATGTGTGTGTGTCTGTGTTTTTCTTTTTTGCACTTCACAGCTGATTTGAAGTAACCAACTCCTCATCAAGCTTTGATGATTTGAATCTGCTGTGTCGTGTTAAGGGCAACAACAGTCAATATGCACCCAGGTGGGGCCCCAGGACCCAGGAAACCCACGCTGGCAGTGGTCCAGAGGCAGAGGCCTGGACCTCTTCACCACCCCGAGCCACATGTTTTAGATTGAGACAGACTAAATATGTAGAGAAGCAATCTTCTAACCTTCAAACTGTTTAATTGGTCCTTCTGTAGCTCAGTTGGTAGAGCATGGCGCTTGTAACGCCAGGGTAGTGGGTTCGATCCCCGGGACCACCCATACGTAGAATGTATGCACACATGACTGTAAGTCGCTTTGGATAAAAGCGTCTGCTAAATGGCATATATTATTATTATTATTATTAAAACAGTAGCCATGCGTGTTTAATAGGTGTTTCTGATTGGACGTCATTCCACTGGTGTCTGAGCTGTTACTGAGGGGACTAACAGAACCAAACTCCTAAATGAATGTAGAATTCATACGGGCTCTTCCATCTCTGAGGGACTAACAGAACCAAACTCCTAAATTAATGTAGAATTCATACGGGCTCTTCCATCTCTTATAAAGCACTTGTTTCAGCTTGAATGTTGGACACAAACAATAACAGGAGCCCCGTTCGACTGAGTTTTATTGAAACGCGTCATGGCGATGACACTCAACTGGCACCCTATTCCCTATAGAAGGCTCTGGTCCAAAGTAGTGCACTACGCCGTGAATAGGGTGCCATTTGAGAGTGTCTGAATAGTTCCTGGAGGCGGGCTCATGCAGCAGGGGCGTGACCAATCAGCTTCACCTCAACGGGGTAGTGGTCGCTGACAGCCAATGCCTGAGAGGGGGAGAGAGAGTAGAGCTGTACCAGTAAGACACTGTTACTCTACCTAGCTCAACACCAACCATTTAAAATGGGCTACTAAAATCATTCCAATCCCGATTAGAAGGCAAATACAAGTAGCTGTCTCTTATTGACTGAGGTGAATGTTCAGTCTCTTATTGACTGAGGTGAATGTTCAGTCTCTTATTGACTGAGGTGAATGTTCAGTCTCTTATTGACTGAGGTGAATGTTCAGTCTCTGAGGTGAATGTTCAGTCTCTTATTGACTGAGGTGAATGTTCAGTCTCTTATTGACTGAGGTGAATGTTCAGTCTCTTATTGACTGAGGTGAATGTTCAGTCTCTTATTGACTGAGGTGAATGTTCAGTCTCTTATTGATTGAGGTGAATGTTCAGTCTCTTATTGACTGAGGTGAATGTTCAGTCTCTTATTGACTGAGGTGAATGTTCAGTCTCTGAGGTGAATGTTCAGTCTCTGAGGTGAATGTTCAGTCTCTTATTGACTGAGGTGAATGTTCAGTCTCTTATTGACTGAGGTGAATGTTCAGTCTCTTATTGACTGAGGTGAATGTTCAGTCTCTTATTGACTGAGGTGAATGTTCAGTCTCTTATTGACTGAGGTGAATGTTCAGTCTCTGAGGTGAATGTTCAGTCTCTTATTGACTGAGGTGAATGTTCAGTCTCTTATTGACTGAGGTGAATGTTCAGTCTCTTATTGACTGAGGTGAATGTTCAGTCTCTTACTGACTGAGGTGAATGTTCAGTCTCTTATTGACTGAGGTGAATGTTCAGTCTCTTATTGACTGAGGTGAATGTTCAGTCTCTTATTGACTGAGGTGAATGTTCAGTCTCTTATTGACTGAGGTGAATGTTCAGTCTCTTTTTGACTGAGGTGAATGTTCAGTCTCTGAGGTGAATGTTCAGTTGAATGTTCAGTCTCTTTTTGACTGAGGTGAATGTTCAGTCTCTGAGGTGAATGTTCAGTCTCTTTTTGACTGAGGTGAATGTTCAGCCGACAAGGTGAAAAATCTGTCCATGTGGCCTCAAGCAAGGCACTTAACCCTGATTCGCTCCATGTTTGACCCTGTAAAACAACACCTATCATACTACTATGACTGACCCTGTACAACAACACCTATCATACTACTATGACTGACCCTGTACAACAACACCTATCATACTACTATGACTGACCCTGTACAACAACACCTATCATACTACTATGACTGACCCTGTACAACAACACCTATCATACTACTATGTCTGACCCTGTAAAACAACACCTATCATACTACTATGACCCTGTACAACAACACCTATCATACTACTATGACTGACCCTGTACAACAATACCTATCATACTACTATGACTGACCCTGTAAAACAACACCTATCATACTACTATGACTGACCCTGTACAACAACACCTATCACACTACTATGACTGACCCTGTACAACAACACCTATCATACTACTATGACTGACCCTGTACAACAACACCTATCACACTACTATGACTGACCCTGTACAACAACACCTATCATACTACTATGACTGACCCTATAAAACAACACCTATCACACTACTATGACTGACCCTATAAAACAACACCTATCATACTACTATGACTGACCCTGTACAACAACACCTATCATACTACTATGACTGACCCTGTACAACAACACCTATCATACTACTACGACCCTGTAAAACAACACCTATCATACTACTATGACTGACCCTGTAAAACAACACCTATCATACTACTATGACTGACCCTATAAAACAACACCTATCACACTACTATGACTGACCCTGTAAAACAACACACTGCACCTATCATACTACTACGACCCTGTAAAACAACACATTTCACTGCACCAATCCGGTGTATGAGATAATAAATAAAATAATATAATAATAATAATAAAACATTGAACGTTTAGCGCTTCAATGCTGTCAGTTGTGTAGATTGACCTGATATTGTGTTGACTTCGTGCCACATCACATGACTGAGTCCACCTTTAAGGGTTAAGAGTTGTTACCGTGCTGTGGCTGAGCTTCAGGTGAGTCATGTAGTTGAACACCTCAGCCGACCCAGGGACCACTCCTCTCATCATCTCAGTGGTGGCCACCACCCTTCACAACCACACCAACAGTTAGTGTGTGTGTGTGAGTGTGTGAGTGAGTGTGTGAGTGTGTGAGTGAGTGAGTGAGTGTGAGTGAGTGAGAGTGTGAGTGTGTGTATGAATGTGTGAGTGACTGAGTGACTGTGTATGCTAGGTCTGACCTGTCGTGGAGGCAGTTGGTGTGTGTGTGTGTTTAATTGTGTGTGTGTGGTTGCATATGTATAGGTGCATCGGTGTCTGACCTGTCTTAGGGACAGTCGGTGTTAGAGACCGTGGTGTCAGCCAGTGTGTGTGTGTGTGTATAGGTGTATAGGTGTCTCTGACCTGTCGTAGGGACAGTCGGTGTTAGAGACCGTGGTGTCACCGTGGTCAGGTATCAGCCAGTGTGTGTGTGTGTGTGTGTGTGTGTGTGTGTGTGTGTGTGTGTGTGTATAGGTGTATAGGTGTCTCTGACCTGTCGTAGGGACAGTCGGTGTTAGAGACCGTGGTGTCAGCGTGGTCAGGGATCAGCCAGTGGTATCTGTGGTCTGTGAAGAGACGTATCTGCTGCCAGTCTGATCCACTGACGTAGCGACAGCCTGCGTTGAAGTCCCCCAGCAGCACTATGTCCTGCCAATCAATCAATCAACAAATTAATTAAATCAATCAATCAATTAATTCATCAATCAAACAATCATTCAACCAATCAATTAATTCATCAATCAACCAATCATTTAATTCAATCAATCAATTAATCAATCAATTCATCAATCAATTCATCAATCAAATAATCAATCAACCAATCAATTCATTCAATCAATCAATTCATCAATCAAACAATCAATCAATTAATTCATCAATCAAACAATCAATCAATCAATTAATTCATCAATCGATCAAACCTTTGTGTGCAAGTCAAGTTTCATGTTTTAATGTTATGTGCACAAGGACAGTGAAATGCCTTTTATCTTGTAAACTCTAAAACCTAACAATGCAACAATCAACATCAACGTAGTACAACACTGAACAAAACAATAAACCCAACAATGCAACAATCAACATCAACGTAGTACAACACTGAACAAAACAATAAACCCAACAATGCAACAATTTCTAACATTTTACTGAGTTACAGTTCATATAAGGAAATGAGTCAATTTAAATATTCATTCGGCTCTAATCTATGGATTTCACTGGGAATTAATAAAGATGCATAATTTGTTACGATGGAAATCTGGTGTATCTATGTCATACAGTTTAGTTATATTTCAGTCTTCTGTGATGAATATAATAATATTGGGATTGAATCTCAACGGAATACATTTAACCTCTATAACTCAATAGTATGAAGGGGTCCTTAATGTTTTGTACACTCAGTGTAAATGATGGTTATATGTCCGTGTGTGTGTGTGTGTGGAGTCAGTATACAGGTGTCAGTGTGTGTGTGTGGAGTCAGTATACACGTGCCAGTGTGTGTGTGGAGTCAGTACACACGTGTCAGTGTGTGTGTGTGGAGTCAGTATAAACGTGTCAGTGTGTGTGTGTGTGGAGTCAGTATACACGTGTCAGTGTGTGTGTGTGTGGAGTCAGTATACACGTGTCAGTGTGTGTGTGTGTGTGTGGAGTCAGTATACACGTGTCAGTGTGTGTGTGTGTGTGGAGTCAGTATACACGTGTCAGTGTGTGTGTGTGTAGAGTCCATAGAGAGAAAATAAAATCAAAGCCAGTATTGAAGTCCCCTAGCAGAACTACTACAGAGGAGTGTGTGTGTTAGTGTGTATCAGTGTGTATCAGTGTGTATCAGTGTGTATCTGTGTGTATCAGTGTGTATCAGTGTGTGTGTATCAGTGTGTGTGTATCAGTGTGTATCAGTGTGTGTATCAGTGTGTGTATCAGTGTGTGTGTATCAGTGTGTATCAGTGTGTATCAGTGTGTATCAGTGTGTGTGTATCAGTGTGTGTGTATCAGTGTGTGTATCAGTGTGTGTATCAGTGTGTGTATCAGTGTGTGTGTATCAGTGTGTATCAGTGTGTATCAGTGTGTGTCAGTGTGTGTGTATCAGTGTGTGTGTCAGTGTGTATCAGTGTGTGTGTGTGTGTGTATCTGTATCAGTGTGTGTGTGTGTGTGTGTATCAGTGTGTGTGTGTCAGTGTGTATCAGTGTGTGTGTATCAGTGTGTGTCAGTGTGTATCAGTGTGTGTCAGTGTGTATCAGTGTGTGTGTGTGTGTGTGTATCAGTGTGTATCAGTGTGTGTGTGTGTGTATCAGTGTGTGTGTGTGTGTGTGTATCAGTGTGTGTGTTGTATAGTCACATTGGTGTTCCAGCGAGCTCTGACGTCAGCGGCCACATCGTACAGAGCATCAACCTCCTTCACTGCCGAGTCTGGAGACGTGTGTTGAGGAATCAAAACAAAGTTCCTCACAGCTAGAAGAGAGGGAGGGAGGGAGGTGGGGAGGGAGAGAGGGAGGTGGGGAGAGAGAGAGGGAGGTGGGGAGAGAGAGGGAGAGAGAGAGGGGGAGGGAGGGAGGGAGGTGGGGAGGGAGGGAGGGAGGTGGGGAGGGAGAGAGGGAGGTGGGGAGAGAGAGGGAGAGAGAGGGGGGAGGGAGGGAGGGAGGTGGGGAGGGAGAGAGGGAGGTGGGGAGAGAGAGGGAGAGAGAGAGGGGGGGAGGGAGGGAGGGAGGTGGGGAGGGAGAGAGGGAGGTGGGGAGGTGGAGAGAGGGGAGGGAGAGAGGGAGGTGGGGAGAGAGGGAGGTGGGAAGAGAGGGAGGTGGGGAGAGAGGGAGGGAGGGAGGGAGGGGGAGGGAGGTGGGGAGAGAGGGAGGGAGGTGGGGAGGTGGGGAGAGAGGGAGGTGGGGAGAGAGGGAGGTGGGGGGAGGTGGGGAGAGTGGGGAGAGGGGGGAGGGAGGGAGAGGGAGGGAGAGGGTGGGGAGGGGGGAGGGAGAGAGGTGGGGAGGTGGGGAGGGAGGTGGGGAGAGAGGGAGGGAGGGAGAGAGGGAGGGGAGGGAGGGAGAGAGGGAGGTAGGGAGAGAGGGGGGAGAGAGAGGGGGAGGGAGGTGGGGAGGTGGGGAGGGAGGTGGGGAGAGAGGGAGGGAGGGAGAGAGGGAGGTGGGGAGGGAGGGAGGAGGGAGGGAGGGGAGGGAGAGGGGGAGAGGAGGGGGGGAGGGGGGAGGTGGGGAGGGAGAGAGGGAGAGAGGGAGGTGGGGAGAGAGGGAGAGAGGGAGGTGGGGAGGGAGGGAGGGGGAGGGAGGGAGGTGGGGAGGTGGGGAGGGAGAGAGGGAGGTGGGGAGAGAGGGAGGTGGGGAGAGAGGGAGAGAGGGAGGGGGAGGGAGGTGGGGAGAGAGAGGGAGGTGGGGAGGGAGGGAGGGAGGGAGGGAGGGAGGGAGGGAGGGAGGGAGGGGAGGGAGAAAAACACCGAAAGAGGAATGGAGAGTTAAAGATTTAATATCTTCATTAATCAAGACAGTTCCAAAATGTTTTACAGCAGTCAAGTTTTTCAAGATATTCAGCCTGGTCTCATAGATGAGATGTATATCATAGATGATATAGATACACTAGATATTCAGCCTGGTCTCATAGACGAGATGTATATCATAGATGATATAGATACACTAGATATTCAGCCTGGTCTCATAGACGAGATGTATATCATAGATGATATAGATACACTAGATATTCAGCCTGGTCTCATAGACGAGATGTATATCATAGATGATATAGATACACTAGATATTCAGCCTGGTCTCATAGAACACTGGGAGATGTATATCATAGATGATATAGATACACTAGATATTCAGCCTGGTCTCATAGACGAGATGTATATCATAGATGATATAGATACACTAGATATTCAGCCTGGTCTCATAGACGAGATGTATATCATAGATGATATAGATACACTAGATATTCAGCCTGGTCTCATAGACGAGATGTATATCATAGATGATATAGATACACTAGATATTCAGCCTGGTCTCATAGGGAGATGTATATCATAGATGATATAGATGGACACTAGATATTCAGCCTGGTCTCAACTAGGCGAGATGTATATCATAGATGATGTAGACGAGATGGAACTGTAACACTGGGAGATGTATATCATAGATGATATAGACGAGATGGAACTGTAACACTGGGAGATGTATATCATAGATGATATAGACGAGATGGAACTGTAACACTGGGAGATGTATGATATAGACGAGATGGAACTGTAACGCTGGGAGAAGCAGGTTCAGTATTTAATAAATGAACATAGAACAAAACAAGAAACACGGGTACAGACATGAACACTGGACCAGAACCAATAACGGGGAAGGAACCAAAGGGAGGTGATGGAGACAGACAGTTGAAGTGGGAAGTTTACATACACTTAGGTTGGAGTCATTAAAACTAGTTTACATACACTTAGGTTGGAGTCATTAAAACTAGTTTACATACACTTAGGTTGGAGTCATTAAAACTAGTTTACATACACTTAGGTTGGAGTCATTAAAACTTGTTTTTCAACCACTCCACATTTCTTGTTAACAAACTATAGTTTTGGCAAGTCGGTTAGGACATCTACTTTGTGCATGACACAAGTCATTTTTCCAACAATTGTTTACAGACAGATTATTTCACTTATAATTCATTGTATCACAATTCCAGTGGGTCAGAAGTTTACATACACTAAGTTGACTGTGCCTTTAAACAGCTTGGAAAATTCCAGAAAATTATGTCATGGCTTTAGAAGCTTCTGATAGGCTAATTGACATAATTTGAGTCAATTGGAGGTGTACCTGTGGATGTATTTCAAGGCCAACCTTCAAACTCAGTGCCTCTTTGCTTGACATCATGGGAAAATCAAAAGAAATCAGCCAAGACCTCAGAAGAAAATTGTAGACCTCCCCAAGTCTGGTTCATCCTTGGGAGCAATTTCCAAACACCTGAAGGTACTAAGTTCATCTGTACAAACAATAGTACGCAAGTATAAACACCATGGGACCAGGCAGCCGTCATACCGCTCAGGAAGGAGACACATTCTGTCTCCGAGAGATGAACGTACTTTGGTGCGAAAAGTGCAAATCAATCCCAGAACAACAGCAAAGGACCTTGTGAAGATGCTGGAGGAAACAGGTACAAAAGTATCTATATCCACAGTAAAACAAGTCCTATATCGAGATAACCACAGTTGACAGTGCATGTCAGAGCAAAACCCAAGCCATGAGGTTGAAGGAATTGTCCGTAGAGCTCTGAGACAGGATTTTGTCAAGGCACAGATCCAAAGAAGGGTACCAAAACATTTCTGCAGCATTGAAGGTCACCAAGGTCACCATAGTGGCCTCCATGGTCACCATAGTGGCCTCCATGGTCACCATAGTGGCCTCCATCATTCTGCAGCATTGAAGGTCACCAAGGTCACCATAGTGGCCTCCATCATTCTGCAGCATTGAAGGTCACCAAGGTCACCATTAGTGGCCTCCATCATTCTGCAGCATTGAAGGTCACCATCACCATAGTGGCCTCCATCATTCTGCAGCATTGAAGGTCACCAAGGTCACCATAGTGGCCTCCATCATTCTGCAGCATTGAAGGTCACCATAGTGGCCTCCATCATTCTGCAGCATTGAAGATCACCATAGTGGCCTCCATCATTCTGCAGCATTGAAGGTCACCATAGTGGCCTCCATCATTCTGCAGCATTGAAGGTCACCATAGTGGCCTCCATCATTCTGCAGCATTGAAGGTCACCAAGGTCACCATAGTGGCCTCCATCATTCTGCAGCATTGAAGGTCACCATAGTGGCCTCCATCATTCTGCAGCATTGAAGGTCACCAAGGTCACCATAGTGGCCTCCATCATTCAACTGGAAGAAGTTTGGATCCACCAAAACACTTCGTAGAGCTGGCCACCCGGCCAAGCCGAGCATTCGGGGGAGAAGAACCTTGGTCAGCGAGGTGACCAAAAACCTGATGGTCACTCTGACAGCACTCCACCAATCAGGCCTTTATGTTAGAGTAGCCAGATGAAAGCCACTCCTCTTTAAAAAAAGCACGACAGCCAAAAAACCTAATGTAAATAGTCCGGGTGGCCATTTGATTAATTGTCCAGCGGTCTTATGGCTTTTGGACCAAGCAGTAATACGACGCGCTCTCACCACTGGTGTCCCCCAGGGCTCTGTTCTAGGCCCTCTCCTATTCTCGCTATACACCAAGTCACTTGGCTCTGTCATAACCTCACATGGTCTCTCCTATCATTGCTATGCAGACGACACACAATTAATCTTCTCCTTTCCCCCTTCTGATGACCTGGTGGCGAATCGCATCTCTGCATGTCTGGCAGACATATCAGTGTGGATGACGGATCACCACCTCAAGCTGAACTTCGGCAAGACGGAGCTGCTCTTCCTCCCGGGGAAGGACTGCCCGTTCCATGATCTCGCCATCACGGTTGACAACTCCATTGTGTCCTCCTCCCAGAGCGCTAAGAACCTTGGCGTGATCCTGGACAACACCCTGTCGTTCTCAACTAACATCAAGGCGGTGGCCCGTTCCTGTAGGTTCATTTACATTTACATTTACATTTAAGTCATCCGCAGAGTACGACCCTGCCTCACACAGGAAGCGGCGCAGGTCCTAATCCAGGCACTTGTCATCTCCCGTCTGGATTACTGCAACTCGCTGTTGGCTGGGCTCCCTGCCTGTGCCATTAAACCCTACAACTCATCCAGAACGCCGCAGCCCGTCTAGTGTTCAACCTTCCCAAGTTCTCTCACGTCACCCCGCTCCTCCGCTCTCTCCACTGGCTTCCAGTTGAAGCTCGCATCCGCTACAAGACCATGGTGCTTGCCTACGGAGCTGTGAGGGGAACGGCACCTCAGTACCTCCAGGCTCTGATCAGGCCCTACACCCAAATAAGGGCACTGCGTTCATCCACCTCTGGCCTGCTCGCCTCCCTACCACTGAGGAAGTACAGTTCCCGCTCAGCTCAGTCAAAACTGTTCGCTGCTCTGGCTCCCCAATGGTGGAACAAACTCCCTCACGACGCCAGGACAGCGGAGTCAATCACCATCTTCCGGAGACACCTGAAACCCCACCTCTTTAAGGAATACCTAGGATAGGATAAAATAATCCTTCTCACCCCCCCTTAAAATATTTAGATGCACTATTGTAAAGTGGTTGTTCCACTGGATGTCATAAGGTGAATGCACCAATTTGTAAGTCGCTCTGGATAAGAGCGTCTGCTAAATGACTTAAATGTAAATGTAAATGTAATAAAACGTTACATTATGATGTCATGAGATAAAACGTTACATTATGATGTCATGAGATAAAACGTTACATTATGATGTCATGAGATAAAATGTTACATTGTGATGTCATGAGATAAAACGTTACATTATGATGTCATGAGATAAAATGTTACATTGTGATGTCATGAGATAAAACGTTACATTATGATGTCATGAAATAAAACGTTACATTATGATGTCATGAGATAAAATGTTACATTGTGATGTCATGAGATAAAACGTTACATTATGATGTCATGAGATAAAACGTTACATTATGATGTCATGAGATAAAACGTTACATTGTGATGTCATGAGATAAAACGTTACATTGTGATGTTATGAGATAAAGTGTTACAATGTGATGTTATGAGATAAAGCTCTACCTGGGTGATGATGTCCATGAGGGTTGAGTTGGAGGACTTCTTGTCTCCGAATGTCTTGATGTTGAAGGCTCCTAGCAGCAGACAGCCTCCCAGCTGCACCAGGGCCAATGGGAACAGCACTAACAGACAGGCTACACGCATTCTAGGGGTCAGGGGTTAGAGGTCAGATATTACAGGCCACACACACGTCCTGGAGGTCAGGGATTAGAAGTCAGATATTACAGGCCACACACATCCTGGAGGTCAGGGATTAGAGGTTAGATATGGGGTTATATCCTGCCAGTTTGGCCCTGTCCTGGGGTATCATCGGACGGGGCCACAGTGTCTCCTGACCCCTCCTGTTTCAGCCTCCAGTATTTATGCTGCAGTAGTTTATGTGTCGGGGGCTAGGGGCAGTCTGTTATATCTGGAGTACTTTTCCTGTCTTATCCGGTATCCTGTGTGAATTTAAGTACGCTCTCTCTAATTATTTCTTTCTCTCTTTCTTTCTCTCTCGGAGGACCTGAGCCCTAGGACCATGCCTCAGGACTACCTGACATGATGACTCCTTGCTGTCCCCAGTCCACCTGGCCGTGCTGCTGCTCCAGTTTAAACTGTTCTGCCTTATTATTATTGTACCATGCTGGTCATTTATGAACATTTGAACATCTTGGCCATGTTCTGTTATAATCTCCACCCAAGACAGCCAGAAGAGGACTGGCCACCCCACATAGCCTGGTTCCTCTCAAGGTTTCTTCCTTTTGGCCTTTCTAGGGAGTTTTTCCGAGCCACCCTGCTTCTACACCTGCATTGCTTGCTGTTTGGGGTTTTAGGCTGGGTTTCTGTACAGCACCTTGAGATATAAGCCGATGTACGAAGGGCTCTATAAATACATTTGATATGAACTAATGGGGATCCATAATAAACCCCAGGAAGAGTAGCTGCTGCCTTGGCAGGAACTAATGGGGATCCATAATAAACCCCAGGAAGAGTAGCTGCTGCCTTGGCAGGAACTAATGGGGATCCATAATAAACCCCAGGAAGAGGAGCTGCTGCCTTGGCAGGAACTAATGAGGATCCATAATAAACCCCAGGAAGAGTAGCTGCTGCCTTGGCAGGAACTAATGGGGATCCATAATAAACCCCAGGAAGAGTAGCTGCTGCCTTGGCAGGAACTAATGGGGATCCATAATAAACCCCAGGAAGAGTAGCTGCTGCCTTGGCAGGAACTAATGGGGATCCATAATAAACCCCAGGAAGAGTAGCTGCTGCCTTGGCAGGAACTAATGGGGATCCATAATAAACCCCAGGAAGAGTAGCTGCTGCCTTGGCAGGAACTAATGGGGATCCATAATAAACCCCAGGAAGAGTAGCTGCTGCCTTGGCAGGAACTAATGGGGATCCATAATAAACCCCAGGAAGAGTAGCTGCTGTCTTGGCAGGAACTAATGGGGATCCATAATAAACCCCAGGAAGAGTAGCTGCTGCCTTGGCAGGAACTAATGGGGATCCATAATAAACCCCAGGAAGAGTAGCTGCTGCCTTGGCAGGAACTAATGGGGATCCATAATAAACCCCAGGAAGAGTAGCTGCTGCCTTGGCAGGAACTAATGGAGATCCAGAATAAACCCCAGGAAGAGTAGCTGCTGCCTTGGCAGGAACTAATGGAGATCCAGAATAAACCCCAGGAAGAGTAGCTGCTGCCTTGGCAGGAACTAATGGGGATCCATAATAAACTCCAGGAAGAGTAGCTGCTGCCTTGGCAGGAAGGTACCTTTGACTAATGGGGATCCATAATAAACCCCAGGAAGAGTAGCTGCTGCCTTGGCAGGAACTAATGGGGATCCATAATAAACCCCAGGAAGAGTAGCTGCTGCCTTGGCAGGAACTAATGGGGATCCATAATAAACCCCATGAAGAGTAGCTGCTGCCTTGGCAGGAACTAATGGGGATCCATAATAAACCCCAGGAAGAGTAGCTGCTGCCTTGGCAGGAACTAATGGGGATCCATAATAAATACAAATACACATTTGGGACATAAGCATAGTGTAAACGAAACATGAAGAAGAGCAACTTACCTGCTTGTGTTGGTTGGTTGAATGAACTAGTGTGGGTCCACTGTGGGTCTGAAGGGAGAGGAAGCCTGCTATTATGGAGAGAGGACAGAGCCCTCTGTGTGTCCGTTCTAACAGTCTACTGTAGTACCTTTGACACAGAAGCCCCCTCCCCATCGGCTTACATTCACCTGGGCTGGAGGCTGGGACTGTGGGAAAACAGCATTGTTAGGTCCACGGAGGGAGGAAGAGGTGGGTGGAGGGGGAGGGGGAGGGAGGGAGTGGGGGGTTCAGGTAGTGAGGCGGGGGGTTGAGGGACACATAGACTACTAGAACTGAGGGGGTAGTTGGGTTCAGGACACATATAGATTGAGGGTAGTGGGGGTTCAGGAAAGCATCAAGGCTGAACTAGGTAGAGTGACAGTGGTGAGGAGGGAACATTGCCTTTAAAAGGTGTATAGCTGAAGAGTGGTGATGGGTTGAATCCCAGGACACATAAGACTACTAGAACTGAGATCAGTTCAGGACACATTGACTACTAGAACTGAGATCAGTTGAACTGTTCAGGACACATATAGACTACTAGAACTGAGATCAGTTGAACTGTTCAGGACACATATAGACTACTAGAACTGAGATCAGTTGAACTGTTCAGGACACATATAGACTACTAGAACTGAGATCAGTTGAACTGTTCAGGACACATATAGACTACTAGAACTGAGATCAGTTGAACTGTTCAGGACACATATAGACTACTAGAACTGAGATCAGTTGAACTGTTCTAGAACTGAGATCAGTTGAACTGTTCAGGACACATATAGACTACTAGAACTGAGATCAGTTGAACTGTTCAGGACACATATAGACTACTAGAACTGAGATCAGTTGAACTGTTCAGGACACATATAGACTACTAGAACTGAGATCAGTTGAACTGTTCAGGACACATATAGACTACTAGAACTGAGATCAGTTGAACTGTTCAGGACACATATAGACTACTAGAACTGAGATCAGTTGAACTGTTCAGGACACATATAGACTACTAGAACTGAGATCAGTTGAACTGTTCAGGACACATATAGACTACTAGAACTGAGATCAGTTGAACTGTTCAGGACACATATAGACTACTAGAACTGAGATCAGTTGAACTGTTCAGGACACATATAGACTACTAGAACTGAGATCAGTTGAACTGTTCAGGACACATATAGACTACTAGAACTGAGATCAGTTGAACTGTTCAGGACACATATAGACTACTAGAACTGAGATCAGTTGAACTGATGAGGTGCTTTAGACCGCTGCACTCAGGACACATATAGACTACTAGAACTGAGATCAGTTGAACTGTTCAGGACACATATAGACTACTAGAACTGAGATCAGTTGAACTGTTCAGGACACATATAGACTACTAGAACTGAGATCAGTTGAACTGTTCAGGACACATATAGACTACTAGAACTGAGATCAGTTGAACTGTTCAGGACACATATAGACTACTAGAACTGAGATCAGTTGAACTGTTCAGGACACATATAGACTACTAGAACTGAGATCAGTTGAACTGTTCAGGACACATATAGACTACTAGAACTGAGATCAGTTGAACTGTTCAGGACACATATAGACTACTAGAACTGAGATCAGTTGAACTGTTCAGGACACATATAGACTACTAGAACTGAGATCAGTTGAACTGTTCAGGACACACTATATGACTACTAGAACTGAGATCAGGGTTGAGTGATATGTTCAGGACAGATGATAGACTACTATTTTATTTGACCTTTTTTAACTAGGCAAGCCTCTAGCACTGAGATGAGCTAGTACTTTAACAAATTCTTATGATTACAATGACAGCCTACCACCGGGAGCCAAACCAGGGTCTGTAGTGATATAGCCTCTAGCGCTGAGATGAGGTGCCAATTGCTGCACCACTCCCTGAACCAGGGTCTGTAGTGATATAGCCCTAGCATGAGATGAGGTGCACGGCCAGAGCCTGAACCAGGGTCTGTAGTGATATCAGCCTGAGATGAGGTGCAAACCAGGGTCTGTAGTGATATCGCCTCTAGCACTGAGATGAGGTGCTTTAGACCGCTGCACCACTTGTAGGGAGCCTGAACCAGGGTCTGTAGTGATATGAGGTGCCTTAGCCTCTGTAGTGATATCGCACTGAGATGAGGTGCTTTAGACCGAACCAGGGTCTGTAGTGATATCGCCTCTAGCACTGAGATGAGGTGCTTTAGACCGAACCAGGGTCTGTAGTGATATCGCCTCTAGCACTGAGATGAGGTGCCTTAGACCGAACCAGGGTCTGTAGTGATATCGCCTCTAGCACTGAGATGAGGTGCTTTAGACCGAACCAGGGTCTGTAGTGATATCGCCTCTAGCACTGAGATGAGGTGCTTTAGACCGAACCAGGGTCTGTAGTGATATCGCCTCTAGCACTGAGATGAAGTGCTTTAGACCGCTGCGCCACTCGAGAATCTAGTACTATACTATAGATGAGATAAGTCGGGCACACAAATCGTTTCCCAGACGATATCGTGCACACGCAGGTGCACATGCCGACAAAGGAGTTCACTCCTGCTGCAGCCTATCCAATATAAAGCGTTGCGGAGCTGCTTCACAGCCCAGAGGTCCTGTCGTGTTACTGTTTGTCCTGGGTGTGAGACGGGACCAGGTGTCTTCAGTGAGGTGATAAGATTAAACCTAAACTAGATAGAGTGAAGGAGCTACGTGTTCGACTGGTGCTCTTACTGGTTAAGGTGGGGGGTAACTTTCCATGTGAGTCTCAGGGATGACACAGCATATCTGCTACGTGTTTGACTGGTGCTCTTACTGGTGTTTGAGTCTGGATGACACAGCATATCTGCTCTGGTGCTCTTACTGGTTAAGGGGGGTAACTTTCCATGTGAGTCTCAGGGATGACACAGCATATCTGCTACGTGTTTGACTGGTGCTCTTACTGGTTATAACTTCTTCATTATGGGGAAGGGAGGGGAACTTTCCATGTGAGTCTCAGGGATGACACAGCATATCTGTATCTACGTTATCAAATGGCACCTGTGACCCTATTCCATACATAGTGGTTTTTTACTTGTATTTTTTTAACTTCAGTTTATTTTAGTATAGAAATGTACTTTCTTAAAACTTTTTAAAAAAAATTCTTAAAACTGCATTGTTGGTTAAGAGCTTGTAACTAAGCATTTGACTATAATTACATTACATTCACAATTAATATATATATAAATAAAAATATCTATTTTCTGGTCAAAAGTAGTGCATAATCAAATCAAATCAAATTTTATTTTTCACATGCGCCGAATAGAACAGGTGTATAACATTTTTTATTTTTTAAAATTTTATTTCACCTTTATTTAACCATGTAGGCTAGTTGAGAACAGGTTCTCATTTGCAACTGCGACCTGGCCAAGATAAAGCATAGCAGTGTGAACAGACAACACAGAGTTACACATGGAGTAAACAATTAACAAGTCAATAACACAGTAGAGAAAAAAAGGGGAGTCTATATACAATGTGTGCAAAAGGCATGAGGAGGTAGGCGAATAATTACAATATTGCAGATTAACAATGGAGTGATAAATGATCAGATGATAATGTACAGGTAGAGATATTGGTGTGCAAAAGAGCAGAAAAGTAAATAAATAAAAACTGTGGGGATGAGGTAGGTGAAAATGGGTGGGCTATTTACCAATAGATTATGTACAGCTGCAGCGATCGGTTAGCTGCTCAGATAGCTGATGTTTGAAGTTGGTGAGGGAGATAAAAGTCTCCAACTTCAGCGATTTTTGCAATTCGTTCCAGTCACAGGCAGCAGAGTACTGGAACGAAAGGCGGCCGAATGAGGTGTTGGCTTTAGGGATGATCAGTGAGATACACCTGCTGGAGCGCGTGCTACAGATGGGTGTTGCCATCGTGACCAGTTGACTGAGATAAGGCGGAGCTTTGCCTAGCATGGCCTTGTAGATGACCCGGAGCCAGTGGGTCTGGCGACGAATATGTAGCGAGGGCCAGCCGACTAGAGCATACAAGTCGCAGTGGTGGGTAGTATAAGGTGCTTTAGTGACAAAACGGATGGCACTGTGATAAACTGCATCCAGTTTGCTGAGAAGAGTGTTGGAAGCAATTTTGTAGATGTAGAGGATCGGTACCTACACAACAGGTGTGGGTATGTAGGTATGTTATACACCTGTTGTAATTCGGCGCATGTGAAAAATAAAATGTGATTTGATTTGGCACTAAAAGTTATTTTTATTATTTTATACATATTTTGAATGTAATCTATCAGGGAGTGCTCCAGCACCTCGACACCCCTGCTATGGGAATTGGGCTTAAGATATGTGCCTTCAGAAAATATTCACACCCCTCAAATTTTTCCACATTTTGTTGTGTTACAAAGTGGGAATAAATTGCTATTTTTTGTCAAGGCTGAAAGGTCAAATCAACTCAAATCAAATTGTATTGGTCACATACACATGGTTAGCAGATGTTATTGGTCACATACACATGGTTAGCAGATGTTATTGGTCACATGGTTAGCAGATGTTATTGGTCACATACACATGGTTAGCAGATGTTATTGGTCACATACACAGGGTTAGCAGATGTTATTGGTCACATACACATGGTTAGCAGATGTTATTGGTCACATACACATGGTTAGCAGATGTTATTGGTCACATGGTTAGCAGATGTTATTGGTCACGTACACATGGTTAGCAGATGTTATTGGTCACATGGTTAGCAGATGTTACATTGGTTAGCAGATATTGGTCACATGGTTAGCAGATGTTATTGGTCACATACACATGGTTAGCAGATGTTATTGGTCACATACACATGGTTAGCAGATGTTATTGGTCACATACACATTAGGATGTTATTGGTCACATACACAGGGTAGCACATACACATGGTGTACACATGGTTAGCAGATGTTATTGGTCACATACACATGGTTAGCAGATGTTATTGGTCACATACACAGGTTAGCATTGGTCACATACATTATTGGTCACATACACAGGGTTAGCAGATGTTATTGGTCACATACACAGGGTTAGCAGATGTTATTGGTCACATACACATGGTTAGCAGATGTTATTGGTCACATACACAGGGTTAGCAGATGTTATTGGTCACATACACAGGGTTATTTATTGTCACATACACATGGTTAGCAGATGTTATTGGTCACATACACATGGTTAGCAGATGTTATTGGTCACATACACATGGTTAGCAGATGTTATTGGTCACATACACATGGTTAGCAGATGTTAATGCGAGTGTAACGAAATGCTTGTGGTGTAGAGAAATGCTTTTACTGACCAATAAGGATGGAGGAGATGTGTGTACTAACCAACAGGGATGGAGGAGATGTGTGTACTAACCAATAGGGATGGAGTACTAGTTCCGACAGTGCAGCAAAATCGAACAAGTAATATCTAACAATTCCACAACAAATACCTAGTACACACAGATCTAAGTAAAGGAATGGAATAAGAATATATATATATATCTTTTTGTATCCAAATCCGGCTTTAAACTTCTTCACAACAGTATCTCGGACCTGCCTGGTGTGTTCCTTGTTCTTCATGATGCTCTCTGTGCTTTTAACGGACCTCTGAGACTATCACAGTGCAGGTGCATTTATACGGAGACTTGATTACACACAGGTGGATTGTATTTATCATCATTAGTCATTTAGGTCAACATTGGATCATTCAGAGATCCTCACTGAACTTATGGAGAGAGTTTGCTGCTCTGAAAGTAAAGGGGCTGAATAATTTTGCACACCCAATTTTTCAGTCTTTGATTTGTTAAAAAAGTTTGAAATATCCAATAAATGTCGTTCCACTTCATGATTGTGTCCCACTTGTTGTTGATTCTTCACAAAAAAATACAGTTTTATATCTTTATGTTTGAAGCCTGAAATGTGGCAAAAGGTCGCAAAGTTCAAGGGGGCCGAATACTTTCGCAAGGCACTGTATATGGAGGAGCAATGACAGAGCGGCATAGACTAAGATACAGTAGAATAGTATAGAATACAGTATATACATATGAGATGAGTAATACATAGACTAAGATGCAGTAGAATAGTATAGAATACAGTATATACATATGACATGAGTAATACATAGACTAAGATACAGTAGAATAGTATAGAATACAGTATCTACATATGAGATGAGTAATGCATGGACTAAGATACAGTAGAATAGAATACAGTATATACATATGAGATGAGTAATGCATAGACTAAGATACAGTAGAATAGAATACAATATATACATATGAGATGAGTAATGCATAGACTAAGATACAGTAGAATAGTATAGAATACAGTATATACATATGAGATTAGTAATGCATAGACTAAGATACAGTAGAATAGTATAGAATACAGTATATACATATGAGATGAGTAATGCATAGACTAAGATACAGTAGAATAGTATAGAATACAGTATCTACATATGAGATGAGTAATGCATAGACTAAGATACAGTAGAATAGAATACAGTATATACATATGAGATGAGTAATGCATGGACTAAGATACAGTAGAATAGTATAGAATACAGTATATACATATGAGATTAGTAATGCATAGACTAAGATACAGTAGAATAGTATAGAATACAGTATATACATATGAGATGAGTAATGCATAGACTAAGATACAGTAGAATAGTATAGAATACAGTACCTACATATGAGATGAGTAATGCATAGACTAAGATACAGTAGAATAGTATAGAATACAGTACCTACATATGAGATGAGTAATGCATAGACTATGATACAGTAGAATAGTATAGAATACAGTACCTACATATGAGATGAGTAATGCATAGACTAAGATACAGTAGAATAGAATACAGTCTATACATATGAGATGAGTAATGCTTTATAAATGTGACCAGTGTTCCACGTATTAAAGTGGCCAGTGATTTCAAGTCTGTATGTAGGCAGCAGCCTCTCTCTGTGTTAGTGGTGGCTGTTTAACAGTCTGATGGGCCTTGAGATAGAAGCTGTTTTTCAGTCTCTCGGTCCCAGCTTTGATGCACCTGTACTGACCTTACATCTGACTGACAGTACACAGAGAGGTACTGATATCCCAGAGAAACTACATTTCCGGAAAACAAAGCCGAATGACTTCCGGAATGTGACACACACAGGAAGAAGCCAACTCGGCTAGTTGTCAAATTAGCAAAAGCTGACTAGCCAGCTAATGTATTGGTGGGAGACCAGTGTCAGTGGTTTTCTGAATAGAGAGCAAATTTGGGTTTTATCATGGTGTTTCCACTGTAGAAAACACTTTAAACGACACCCGAGGGGATTTCACCCCACACTTTCCTCTTGTTCGAGCGCATAAACAAGGTAAGGTCAGCTAGCTACCCTGCTAATTGTAGCCAGTATACTCTACTCACTTTTTGAGCTGACATAGTTAGCGAAGTGGTGTCCAGTTATACTTATATTTCCTTTACTTATTTTGCCTGGAATCGTAGCTAAATAGGTCGCTTCGTCAACTAGCTAACTCTCTTGTTTTTGACAACCAGTCAAGTCTATCTATCTAACGATAGCTAAAAGGGGGGAAGGAATTGGCTAATAATGCATCTTGTTTAGCTGAATGTCAACCAAACAACAGAGATGTCAGTTTGCTAGCAGTGTTAGCTAGTTTGATAACAGAGCACCTTACTAGGGCTGCTGATGAGGTTGTTTTGGCATTGAACTTTAAATCTCTGGTTTCGTCCTCACCGACGACAGTTGCTACTGCCACCAGGGGCAGAGTGGAGAGCTTTCAGAAGTTTGTTTGCCTGTCTAGCTATCATTCCCTGTCCCTCTCCATCCACTTGTTTATTTATTTATATTTTTTATTTTACCTTTATTTTACTAGGCAAGTCAGTTAAGAACAAATTCTTATTTTCAATGACGGCCTGGGAACAGTGGGTTAACTGGTCTAGGAACAGTGGGTTAACTGGTCTAGGAACAGTGGGTTAACTGGTCTAGGAACAGTGGGTTAACTGGTCTAGGAACAGGGGGTTAACTGGTCTAAGGAACAGTGGGTTAACTGGTCTAGGAACAGTGGGTTAACTGGTCTAGGAACAGTGGGTTAACTGGTCTAGGAACAGTGGGTTAACTGGTCTAGGAACAGTGGGTTAACTGGTCTAGGAACAGTGGGTTAACTGGTCTATTTAACTGGTCTAGGAACAGTGGGTTAACTGGTCTAGGAACAGTGGGTTAACTGGTCTAAACAGTGGGTTAACTTCTAGGAACAGTGGGTTAACTACTTTATAACAGTGGGTTAACTTTCAGTGGCAGAACGCCATTTGTACCTTGTCAGCTCGGGGGTTTGAACTCACAACCTTTTGGTTACTAGTCCAACGCTCTAACCACTAGGCTACACTGCCACCCTATTCCCTTTATAGTGCACTACCGTTGACCAGAACCCTATGGCAAATGACCCCCTATTCCCTACATAGTGCACTACTTTATAAAGGTATTAGGGTGCCATTTGGGATGAACACTCATATCCAGGCCCATAGAGCACAGGTCAAAGTAGTGAATTATAAAGGTATTAGGGTGCCATTTGGGATGAAGGGATGAACACTTATATCCAGGACCAAGGACAGTTCACCTGACAATTCATTAACCAGCTGACTAACCATTTTAAAAGGACCAAGGACAATTCACTTGGCAATTCATTAACCAGCTGACTAACCATTTTAAAAGGACCAAGGACAATTCACTTGGCAATTCATTAACCAGCTGACTAACCATTTTAAAAGTTGTGTATAAATATATAATGTTAATGTTATAGAACATTGATTGGTGGGTTGTAGGAGTTAATAACTGTATCTCTCCTGGCATTGGTCGTTTTCTAGGTGTGAATGACCGACGTGGTGTCCCCCACTGCGCTCAGCGAAGTCCAGCTCCGCCTCCTCTGCCACGATGACATAGGCAGCGTCAAGCTGCTGTGCGGTGATTGGTTCCCCATTGAGTGAGTACTGCGCCACACAGCCAATAGCAACACAGGATCGTATCGTGTTCACTAGAGAGAGAGAGCTGAGTGAAACTGTAGTGGTACTTTAACTTGTCTAATAAGAACAGATTTTCACTTTCTGTTTCAAAATTCTTTGCTTTGTTGAGCCCCACTGAACACAACCCAGGACACCTGTCCTCTGTCACCTGTCCTCACCTGTCCCCTGTCACCTTAAAACAGCTGAAGTCTACATCACCTGTTCTAACCTGTCACCTTAATACAGCTGCAGTCTACATCACCTGTCCTCACCTGTCCTCTGTCACCTTAATACAGCTGCAGTCTACATCACCTGTTCTAACCTGTCCCCTGTCACCTTAATACAGCTGAAGTCTACATCACCTGTCGTCACCTGTCCTCTGTCACCTTAATACAGCTGAAGACTACATCACCTGTCATCACCTGTCCTCTGTCACCTTAATACAGCTGAAGTCTACATCACCTGTCCTCACCTGTCCCCTGTCACCTTAATGCAGCTGAAGTCTACATGACCTGTCCTCACCTGTCCCCTGTCACCTTAATGCAGCTGAAGTCTACACCACCTGTCCTCACCTGTCCCCTGTCACCTTAATGCAGCTGAAGTCTACATCACCTCTCGTCACCTGTCCCCTGTCACCTTAATACAGCTGAAGTCTACATCACCTGTCCTCACCTGTCCCCTGTCACCTTAATACAGCTGAAGTCTACATCACCTCTCGTCACCTGTCCCCTGTCACCTTAATACAGCTGAAGTCTACATCACCTGTCGTCACCTGTCCCCTGTCACCTTAATACAGCTGAAGTCTACCTCACCTGTCCCCTGTCACCTTAATGCAGCTGAAGTCTACTCATTCTATTTACCACCTGTACCTTAAGGCATATTAGGCCTATAAGCCATTTAGCGAACGCTTTTATCCCAAGTGACTTAGACATGCATTTTCCATATGAGTGACCACAGCAGGAATCTAACCTCTGAGCCTCACCTGTCCCCCAACAGGTACCCAGACTCATGGTATAATGACATCACATCCAACAAGAAGTTCTTCTCCCTCGCCGCCATCTTCAAGGGAGGCATCGTGGGAATGATCGTAGCTGAGATCAAGGGCCGGACCAAAGTACACAGAGAGGTACGGGTGCTGGGGTAGAGATGGTCCTGACTGACAGTACACAGAGAGGTACGGGTGCTGGGGTAGAGATGGTCCTGACTGACTGACAGTACACAGAGAGGTACGGGTGCTGGGGTAGAGGTGGTCCTGACTGACAGTACACAGAGAGGTACGGGTGCTGGGGTAGAGATGGTCCTGACTGACAGTACACAGAGAGGTACGGGTGCTGGGGTAGAGATGGTCCTGACTGACTGACAGTACACAGAGAGGTACGGGTGCTGGGGTAGAGATGGTCCTGACTGACAGTACACAGAGAGGTACGGGTGCTGGGGTAGAGATGGTCCTGACTGACAGTACACAGAGAGGTACGGGTGCTGGGGTAGAGATGGTCCTGACTGACAGTACACAGAGAGGTACGGGTGCTGGGGTAGAGATGGTCCTGACTGACAGTACACAGAGAGGTACGGGTGCTGGGGTAGAGATGGTCCTGACTGACAGTACACAGAGAGGTACGGGTGCTGGGGTAGAGATGGTCCTGACTGACAGTACACAGAGAGGTACGGGTGCTGGGGTAGAGATGGTCCTGACTGACAGTACACAGAGAGGTACGGGTGCTGGGGTAGAGATGGTCCTGACTGACAGTACACAGAGAGGTACGGGTGCTGGGGTAGAGATGGTCCTGACTGACAGTACACAGAGAGGTACGGGTGCTGGGGTAGAGATGGTCCTGACTGACAGTACACAGAGAGGTACGGGTGCTGGGGTAGAGATGGTCCTGACTGACAGTACACAGAGAGGTACGGGTGCTGGGGTAGAGATGGTCCTGACTGACAGTACACAGAGAGGTACGGGTGCTGGGGTAGAGATGGTCCTGACTGACAGTACACAGAGAGGTACGGGTGCTGGGGTAGAGATGGTCCTGACTGACAGTACACAGAGAGGTACGGGTGCTGGGGTAGAGATGGTCCTGACTGACTGACAGTACACAGAGAGGTACGGGTGCTGGGGTAGAGGTGGTCCTGACTGACTGACTGACAGTACACAGAGAGGTACTGGTGCTGGGGTAGAGATGGTCCTGACTGACTGACAGTACACAGAGAGGTACGGGTGCTGGGGTAGAGATGGTCCTGACTGACTGACAGTACACAGAGAGGTACGGGTGCTGGGGTAGAGATGGTCCTGACTGACTGACAGTACACAGAGAGGTACGGGTGCTGGGGTAGAGATGGTCCTGACTGACTGACAGTACACAGAGAGGTATGGGTGCTGGGGTAGAGATGGTCCTGACTGACTGACTGACAGTACACAGAGAGGTACGGGTGCTGGGGTAGAGATGGTCCTGACTGACTGACAGTACACAGAGAGGTATGGGTGCTGGGGTAGAGATGGTCCTGACTGACTGACAGTACACAGAGAGGTACGGGTGCTGGGGTAGAGATGGTCCTGACTGACTGACAGTACACAGAGAGGTACTGGTGCTGGGGTAGAGATGGTCCTGACTGACTGACAGTACACAGAGAGGTACGGGTGCTGGGGTAGAGATGGTCCTGACTGACTGACAGTACACAGAGAGGTATGGGTGCTGGGGTAGAGATGGTCTGTGAATGTAGTCCATATTGAACATGTTGGAAGAGATGTCTGTTATAGACTGTGAATGTACCCCATATTGAACATGTTCTCAGGAGAGATGTCTGTTATAGACTGTGAATGTAGTCCATATTGAACATGTTGGAAGAGATGTCTGTTATAGACTGTGAATGTACCCCATATTGAACATGTTGGAAGAGATGTCCATTATAGTCTGTGAATGTAGTCCATATTGAACATATTGTTGGAAGCTGAATGTATTGACAGACAGTAGTTAGTGGGGTCATATTAAAGTCAGGGTTGGGGTCACATTAAAGTCAGGGTTGGGGTCACATTAAAGTCAGGGTTGGGGTCACATTAAAGTCAGGGTTGGGGTCACATTAAAGTCAGGGTTGGGGTCACATTAAAGTCAGGGTTGGGGTCATATTAAAGTCAGGGTTGCGGTCATATTAAAGTCAGGGTTGGGGTCATATTAAAGTCAGGGTTGGGGTCATATTAAAGTCAGGGTTGGGGTCATATTAAAGTCAGGGTTGGGGTCATATTAAAGTCAGGGTTGGGGTCATATTAAAGTCAGGGTTGGGGTCATATTAAAGTCAGGGTTGGGGTCATATTAAAGTCAGGGTTGGGGTCAATCCCTTTTAAATGTCAGTTCACTCAGGAGGAACACATCCATTCCAATAGTTTTCTATGAGGATCATTTGGAATCTGAAGTTTTACTATTACTATCTGTAATGTGGGGTAAATGGGTTTGATCATAGTCGTTGTGTTACTATCTGTAATGTAAATGGGTTTGAGCCCAACACTGATCATAGTAGTTGTGTTACTATCTGTAATGTAAATGGGTTTGAGCCCAACACTAATCATAGTAGTTGTATTACTATCTGTAATGTAAATGGGTTTGATCATAGTAGTTGTATTACTATCTGTAATGTAAATGGGTTTGAGCCCAACACTGATAATAGTAGTTGTATTACTATCTGTAATGTAAATGGGTTTGAGCCCAACACTGATCATAGTATTTGTGTTACTATCTGTAATGTAAATGGGTTTGATCATAGTAGTTGTGTTACTATCTGTAATGTAAATGGGTTTGATCATAGTAGTTGTGTTACTATCTGTAATGTAAATGGGTTTGAGCCCAACACTGATCATAGTAGTTGTATTACTATCTGTAATGTAAATGGGTTTGAGCCCAACACTAATCATAGTAGTTGTATTACTATCTGTAATGTAAATGGGTTTGATCATAGTAGTTGTATTACTATCTGTAATGTAAATGGGTTTGATTATAGTAGTTGTATTACTATCTGTAATGTAAATGGGTTTGATCATAGTAGTTGTATTACTATCTGTAATGTAAATGGGTTTGAGCCCAACACTGATAATAGTAGTTGTATTACTATCTGTAATGTAAATGGGTTTGATCATAGTAGTTGTATTACTATCTGTAATGTAAATGGGTTTGAGCCCAACACTGATAATAGTAGTTGTATTACTATCTGTAATGTAAATGGGTTTGATCATAGTAGTTGTATTACTATCTGTAATGTAAATGGGTTTGAGCCCAACACTGATAATAGTAGTTGTATTACTATCTGTAATGTAAATGGGTTTGAGCCCAACACTAATCATAGTAGTTGTGTTACTATCTGTAATGTAAATGGGTTTGATCATAGTAGTTGTATTACTATCTGTAATGTAAATGGGTTTGATTATAGTAGTTGTATTACTATCTGTAATGTAAATGGGTTTGAGCCCAACACTAATCATAGTAGTTGTATTACTATCTGTAATGTAAATGGGTTTGATCATAGTAGTTGTATTACTATCTGTAATGTAAATGGGTTTGATTATAGTAGTTGTATTACTATCTGTAATGTAAATGGGTTTGAGCCCAACACTGATAATAGTAGTTGTATTACTATCTGTAATGTAAATGGGTTTGATTATAGTAGTTGTATTACTATCTGTAATGTAAATGGGTTTGAGCCCAACACTGATAATAGTAGTTGTATTACTATCTGTAATGTAAATGGGTTTGATCATAGTAGTTGTATTACTATCTGTAATGTAAATGGGTTTGAGCCCAACACTGATAATAGTAGTTGTATTACTATCTGTAATGTAAATGGGTTTGAGCCCAACACTAATCATAGTAGTTGTATTACTATCTGTAATGTAAATGGGTTTGATCATAGTAGTTGTATTACTATCTGTAATGTAAATGGGTTTGATTATAGTAGTTGTATTACTATCTGTAATGTAAATGGGTTTGAGCCCAACACTGATAATAGTAGTTGTATTACTATCTGTAATGTAAATGGGTTTGATCATAGTAGTTGTATTACTATCTGTAATGTAAATGGGTTTGAGCCCAACACTGATAATAGTAGTTGTATTACTATCTGTAATGTAAATGGGTTTGAGCCCAACACTAATCATAGTAGTTGTATTACTATCTGTAATGTAAATGGGTTTGATCATAGTAGTTGTATTACTATCTGTAATGTAAATGGGTTTGAGCCCAACACTAATCATAGTAGTTCTGTTTCCAGTAGTGCTGTTAGTTCCACATCCCTGTCACTCACATTCCTTAGGAACATTCTGAAATGGAACACACTGACATTCTACATTCTGTTTATAGTCTCCTACTAATTAGACCTGAAGCAGCTGTAGGGGGGGGGGGGGAGGGGGGGGGTGGAGGAGGTGGAGGAGGAGGGGAGAGGAGAGAAGGAGGGTGGGGACGAGAGGTGGGGGTGGAGGGGAAGGGGACGAGGGGAGAGGATGGTGGAGGGGAGAGGAGGAGGGTGGGGGTGAGGGGAGAGGAGGAGGAGTGGAGGTGGAGAGGAGGAGGGGGGTGGGGATGGAAGGGTGGAGGAGAAAAGGAGGGTGATAATGGAGGAGGGGGGCATGAGGTGGAGGGGTGTGGGGGATGGAGGGGTATTGAAGAGTAATGGAGAGAGGTGTAGGGGGTTGTGTTGCTCGGTATACATCTGCAGGATGGAGACATCCTAGCCTCTAGATGTCCTGGTGTTAGTCCAGTGTTTATAAGTATTAATAGCTGTGTATAACCTCTCCTCTCTGCAGGATGGAGACATCCTAGCCTCTAGATGTCCTGGTGTTAGTCCAGTGTTTATAAGTAGTTAATAGCTGCTGTATAACCTCTCCTCTCTGCAGGATGGAGACATCCTAGCCTCTAGATGTCCTGGTGTTAGTCCAGTGTTTATAAGTATTAATAGCTGTGTATAACCTCTCCTCTCTGCAGGATGGAGACATCCTAGCCTCTAGATGTCCTGGTGTTAGTCCAGTGTTTATAAGTATTAATAGCTGTGTATAACCTCTCCTCTCTGCAGGATGGAGACATCCTAGCCTCTAGATGTCCTGGTGTTAGTCCAGTGTTTATAAGTATTAATAGCTGTGTATAACCTCTCCTCTCTGCAGGATGGAGACATCCTAGCCTCTAGATGTCCTGGTGTTAGTCCAGTGTTTATAAGTACTAATAGCTGTGTATAACCTCTCCTCTCTGCAGGATGGAGACATCCTAGCCTCTAGATGTCCTGGTGTTAGTCCAGTGTTTATAAGTACTAATAGCTGTGTATAACCTCTCCTCTCTGCAGGATGGAGACATCCTAGCCTCTAGATGTCCTGGTGTTAGTCCAGTGTTTATAAGTATTAATAGCTGTGTATAACCTCTCCTCTCTGCAGGATGGAGACATCCTAGCCTCTAGATGTCCTGGTGTTAGTCCAGTGTTTATAAGTACTAATAGCTGTGTATAACCTCTCCTCTCTGCAGGATGGAGACATCCTAGCCTCTAGATGTCCTGGTGTTAGTCCAGTGTTTATAAGTACTAATAGCTGTGTATAACCTCTCCTCTCTGCAGGATGGAGACATCCTAGCCTCTAGATGTCCTGGTGTTAGTCCAGTGTTTATAAGTACTAATAGCTGTGTATAACCTCTCCTCTCTGCAGGATGGAGACATCCTGGCCTCTAGATTTCCGTGGACACCCAGGTGGCTTACATCCTGAGTCTGGGGGTGGTGAAGGAGTTCAGGAAACATGGAATAGGTAGGTAGACTGCCACATGGAATAGGTAGGTAGACTGCCACATGGAATAGGTAGGTAGACTGCCACATGGAATAGGTAGGTAGACTGCCACATGGAATAGGTAGGTAGACTGCCACATGGAAATAGGTAGGTAGACTGCCACATGGAATAGGTAGGTAGACTGCCACATGGAATAGGTAGGTAGACTGCCACATGGAATAGGTAGGTAGACTGCCACATGGAATAGGTAGGTAGACTGCCACATGGAATAGGTAGGTAGACTGCCACATGGAATAGGTAGGTAGACTGCCACATGGAATAGGTAGGTAGACTGCCACATGGAATAGGTAGGTACACTGCCACATGGAATAGGTAGGTACACTGCCACATGGAATAGGTAGGTAGACTGCCACATGGAATAGGTAGGTAGACTGCCACATGGAATAGGTAGGTAGACTGCCACATGGAATAGGTAGGTAGACTGCCACATGGAATAGGTAGGTAGACTGCCACATGGAATAGGTAGGTAGACTGCCACATGGAATAGGTAGGTAGACTGCCACACTGGCGAGTCACGAGTCATTGAGGTAGTCAAATTCCACATGACCGTGTAGTCACGGTAATTAGGCTTCGCCGAGCTCGTATGCTGCTGATGGGGCAGCAGGGTAGCCTAGTGGTTAGAGCGTTGGACTAGTAACCCGGAAGGTTGCAAGTTCAAATCCCGAGCTGACAAGGTACAAATGTGTCGTTCTGCCCCTAAACAAGGCAGTTAACCCACTGTTCCTAGGTCGTCATTGAAAATAAGAATTTGTTCTTAACTGACTTGCCTAGTTCAATAAAAAGTAAAATAATTCGTAGCCTACCAAACTTTCTAACTGCCTGGTACTTCAGCACTCTATTGTCCCTCTAATCACTCTGACATCAATGCAAATGTATTAGAAAAATCTAATCCAACACTTCATGAGTGCCCATGAGCGCATCATTTCTATAGGCTTTGCAATTGTGGAAGAAAAAAAAAGTGATGGCCTCTAATAAAAAGAGGAGGATCCCATCAGCTTTCTATAGGCTAGTGCTTTTGCTGTTCGTTAGGCCTACTCATCTAGTTGGCTGATAAAGTGAATGTGGAGAGTTTTTCCAATATCTTCAATATGCACCTCGGAATTGGATAAGGACGCTCGCAGGTGCATCTCCGATGTGTCTGTCTTCACTTGTAGCCTGTGAGAAAGACCTTGATCTCGTGACGGAGAGCCATATGAGTGAGAGACGCTTCGGACTGCGCAGCATACTCAGGGAGAAGGTCACAACGCAGCACTCCGGGCCCCAAAAGGCACAGATATATTTTCTTAGGGTGCGTTATGGCCGCAAAGGGGATGCAGCCGTGAAATACGAGGCATTATCAAGTTCTTGTCAATTTGTGAATGAGAGACTATTGGAGTGTGTACAGCCTGCGCAAACAAACTGAGCAGAGCTCAATGTCTTTTAAAGCAAACAAACTGAGTAGAGCTCAATGTCTTTTAAAGCAAACAAACTGAGCAGAGCTCAATGCATTTTAAAGCAAACAAACTTAGCAGAGCTCAATGCCTTTTAAAGTAAACAAACTTAGCAGAGCTCAATGCCTTTTAAAGCAAACAAACTTAGCAGAGCTCAATGCCTTTTAAGCAAACAAACTGAGCAGAGCTCAATGTCTTTTAAGCAAACAAACTGAGTAGAGCTCAATGCCTTTTAAGCAAACAAACTTAGCAGAGCTCAATGCCTTTTAAGCAAACAAACTTAGCAGAGCTCAATGCCTTTTAAGCAAACAAACTGAGTAGAGCTCAATGCCTTTTAAGCAAACAAACTGAGTAGAGCTCAATGCCTTTTAAGCAAAAAAACTGAGCAGAGCTCAATGCCTTTTAAGCAAACAAACTGAGTAGAGCTCAATGCCTTTTAAGCAAACAAACTTAGCAGAGCTCAATGCCTTTTAAGCAAACAAACTTAGCAGAGCTCAATGCCTTTTAAGCAAACAAACTTAGCAGAGCTCAATGCCTTTTAAGCAAACAAACTGAGTAGAGCTCAATGCCTTTTAAGCAAACAAACTGAGTAGAGCTCAATGCCTTTTAAGCAAACAAACTTAGCAGAGCTCAATGCCTTTTAAGCAAAAAAACTGAGCAGAGCTCAATGCCTTTTAAGCAAACAAACTGAGTAGAGCTCAATGCCTTTTAAGCAAACAAACTGAGTAGAGCTCAATGCCTTTTAAGCAAACAAACTGAGTAGAGCTCAATGCCTTTTAAGCAAACAAACTGAGTAGAGCTCAATGCCTTTTAAGCAAACAAACTTAGCAGAGCTCAATGCCTTTTAAGCAAACAAACTGAGTAGAGCTCAATGCCTTTTAAGCAAACAAACTGAGCAGAGCTCAATGCCTTTTAAGCAAACAAACTTAGCAGAGCTCAATGCCTTTTAAAGCAAACATTTTTCAAATCATCATTAGACTCATCACTTCCTTCAAATCATCATTAGACTCATCACTTCCTTCAAATCATCATTAGACTCATCACTTCCTTCAAATCATCATTAGACTCATCACTTCCTTCAAATCATCATTAGACTCATCACTTCCTTCAAATCATCATTAGACTCATCGCTTCCTTCAAATCGTTTGGAGAAAATATTTATATTTTATTCAGCTTTGTTCAATCGTATTCTTCCTATTTAAAAATAATATAAAATATTGCCAGGGAATTCTAAGCATGTCTTGTCTGCTAAGTGAACTAGTGTCGCCCACAGCCATATGGCAGAGCCAGATCAGGGCCTAATAATAACGACAACTCAGAGTACGCTATTCTGTTCTTCTGAAATAGACCACATTCTCTTAATATCATGCTCCTTTAGACCTGTCTAAAATAAATTGTTAATTTATTGTGAAGGTGTAGGCTATATTACATGGATTTATTTGACTTTTTTTTAAATGGCTTGTAGGCTGTGTGTGGGAGCCAGGAGATGCTAAATGTGTTGATGTTATTTAACCTGTCACTCACTGTGAGACCCACAGTTATTTGACTTGGCTTGTAGGCTGTGTCACCGGCAGTTATTTGACTTGGCTTGTAGGCTGTTATTTGCATGACAATTATCGGCTGACAATTTTTGTGACTGCCACAACCCTAGGTACACTCACAGTCTCTCACTCAGTCACTCAGTCACTCACTCAGTCACTCAGTCACTCAGTCAGTCAGTCACTCAGTCAGTCAGTCACTCAGTCAGTCACTCACAGTCACTCACTCTCAGTCACAGTCACTCAGTCACAGTCACTCACTCACAGTCACTCACTCAGTCACTCACTCAGTCACTCACTCAGTCACTCACAGTCACTCACTCAGTCACTCAGTCACTCACTCACATTTACATTACATTTACATTACATTTACATTACATTTAAGTCATTTAGCAGACGCTCTTATCCAGAGCGACTTACAAATTGGTGCATTCACCTTATGACATCCAGTGGAACAGTCACTTTACAATAGTGCATCTAAAACTTAAGGGGGGGGGGTGAGAGGGATTACTTATCCTATCCTAGGTATTCCTTAAAGAGGTGGGGTTTCAGGTGTCTCCGGAAGGTGGTGATTGACTCCGCTGTCCTGGCGTCGTGAGGGAGTTTGTTCCACCATTGGGGGGCCAGGGCAGCGAACAGTTTTGACTGGGCTGAGCGGGAGCTGTACTTCCTCAGTGGTAGGGAGGCGAGCAGGCCAGAGGTGGATGAACGCAGTGCCCTTGTTTGGGTGTAGAGCCTGGAGGTACTGAGGTGCCGTTCCCCTCAGAGCTCCGTAGGCAAGCACCATGGTCTTGTAGCGGATGCGAGCTTCAACTGGAAGCCAGTGGAGAGAACGGAGGAGCGGGGTGACGTGAGAGAACTTGGGAAGGTTGAACACCAGACGGGCTGCGGCGTTCTGGATGAGTTGAAGGGGTTTAATGGCACAGGCAGGGAGCCCAGCCAACAGCGAGTTGCAGTAATCCAGACGGGAGATGACAAGTGCCTGGATTAGGACCTGCGCCGCTTCCTGTGTGAGGCAGGGTCGTACTCTGCGGATGTTGTAGAGCATGAACCTACAGGAACGGGCCACCGCCTTGATGTTGGCTGAGAACGACAGGGTGTTGTCCAGGATCACGCCAAGGTTCTTGGCGCTCTGGGAGGAGGACACAATGGAGTTGTCAACCGTGATGGCGAGATCATGGAACGGGCAGTCCTTCCCCGGGAGGAAGAGCAGCTCCGTCTTGCCGAGGTTCAGCTTGAGGTGGTGATCCGTCATCCACACTGATATGTCTGCCAGTGACTCACAGTCACTCAGTCACTCACTCACAGTCACTCACTCACAGTCACTCACTCACTCACACTCACTCACTCACTCACTCACTCACTCACTCACTCACTCACTCACTCAGTCACTCACTGTCCTGCTACGCTCTTCTTCTCCCCCTCCCAGGCTCCTTGCTGCTGGACAGTCTGAAGGAACACATCTCCACCACGGCCCAGGACCACTGCAAGGCCATCTACCTCCACGTGCTGACAACCAACACCACGGCTATACACTTCTACCACAACAGGTAGGTAGGTAGAGACCTGCTATACACTTCTACCACAACAGGTAGGTAGGTAGAGACCTGCTATACACTTCTACCACAACAGGTAGGTAGAGACCTGCTATACACTTCTACCACAACAGGTAGGTAGGTAGAGACCTGCTATACACTTCTACCACAACAGGTAGGTAGGTAGAGACCTGCTATACACTTCTACCACAACAGGTAGGTAGGTAGAGACCTGCTATACACTTCTACCACAACAGGTAGGTAGAGACCTGCTCTACACTTCTACCACAACAGGTAGGTAGAGACCTGCTCTACACTTCTACCACAACAGGTAGGTAGAGACCTGCTATACACTTCTACCACAACAGGTAGGTAGGTAGAGACCTGCTCTACACTTCTACCAAAACAGGTAGGTAGGTAGAGACCTGCTCTACACTTCTACCACAACAGGTAGGTAGGTAGAGACCTGCTCTACACTTCTACCACAACAGGTAGGTAGGTAGAGACCTGCTCTACACTTCTACCACAACAGGTAGGTAGAGACCTGCTATACACTTCTACCACAACAGGTAGGTAGAGACCTGCTATACACTTCTACCACAACAGGTAGGTAGAGACCTGCTCTACACTTCTACCACAACAGGTAGGTAGGTAGAGACCTGCTCTACACTTCTACCACAACAGGTAGGTAGGTAGAGACCTGCTATACACTTCTAACACAACAGGTAGGTAGGTAGAGACCTGCTCTACACTTCTACCACAACAGGTAGGTAGAGACCTGCTATACACTTCTACCACAACAGGTAGGTAGGTAGAGACCTGCTATACACTTCTACCACAACAGGTAGGTAGAGACCTGCTATACACTTCTACCACAACAGGTAGGTAGGTAGAGACCTGCTATACACTTCTACCACAACAGGTAGGTAGAGACCTGCTCTACACTTCTACCACAACAGGTAGGTAGAGACCTGCTATACACTTCTACCACAACAGGTAGGTAGGTAGAGACCTGCTCTACACTTCTACCACAACAGGTAGGTAGGTAGAGACCTGCTCTACACTTCTACCACAACAGGTAGGTAGGTAGAGACCTGCTATACACTTCTACCACAACAGGTAGGTAGAGACCTGCTATACACTTCTACCACAACAGGTAGGTAGGTAGAGACCTGCTATACACTTCTACCACAACAGGTAGGTAGAGACCTGCTATACACTTCTACCACAACAGGTAGGTAGAGACCTGCTCTACACTTCTACCACAACAGGTAGGTAGAGACCTGCTATACACTTCTACCACAACAGGTAGGTAGGTAGAGACCTGCTCTACACTTCTACCACAACAGGTAGGTAGGTAGAGACCTGCTCTACACTTCTACCAAAACAGGTAGGTAGGTAGAGACCTGCTCTACACTTCTACCACAACAGGTAGGTAGGTAGAGACCTGCTCTACACTTCTACCACAACAGGTAGGTAGGTAGAGACCTGCTCTACACTTCTACCACAACAGGTAGGTAGGTAGAGACCTGCTCTACACTTCTACCACAACAGGTAGGTAGGTAGAGACCTGCTCTACACTTCTACCACAACAGGTAGGTAGGTAGAGACCTGCTATACACTTCTACCACAACAGGTAGGTAGGTAGAGACCTGCTATACACTTCTACCACAACAGGTAGGTAGGTGGAGACCTGCTATACACTTCTACCACAACAGGTAGGTAGGTAGAGACCTGCTATACACTTCTACCACAACAGGTAGGTAGGTAGAGACCTGCTATACACTTCTACCACAACAGGTAGGTAGGTAGAGACCTGCTCTACACTTCTACCACAACAGGTAGGTAGGTAGAGACCTGCTCTACACTTCTACCACAACAGGTAGGTAGGTAGAGACCTGCTCTACACTTCTACCACAACAGGTAGGTAGAGACCTGCTCTACACTTCTACCACAACAGGTAGGTAGGTAGAGACCTGCTATACACTTCTACCACAACAGGTAGGTAGGTAGAGACCTGCTATACACTTCTACCACAACAGGTAGGTAGAGACCTGCTCTACACTTCTACCACAACAGGTAGGTCGTGCTCTACACTTCTACCACAACAGGTAGGTAGGTAGAGACCTGCTCTACACTTCTACCACAACAGGTAGGTAGAGACCTGCTCTACACTTCTACCACAACAGGTAGGTAGGTAGAGACCTGCTATACACTTCTACCACAACAGGTAGGTAGGTAGAGACCTGCTATACACTTCTACCACAACAGGTAGGTAGGTAGAGACCTGCTATACACTTCTACCACAACAGGTAGGTAGAGACCTGCTATACACTTCTACCACAACAGGTAGGTAGGTAGAGACCTGCTATACACTTCTACCACAACAGGTAGGTAGGTAGACCTGCTCTACACTTCTACCACAACAGGTAGGTAGGTAGAGACCTGCTATACACTTCTACCACAACAGGTAGGTAGAGACCTGCTATACACTTCTACCACAACAGGTAGGTAGGTAGAGACCTGCTCTACACTTCTACCACAACAGGTAGGTAGGTAGGTAGAGACCTGCTCTACACTTCTACCACAACAGGTAGGTAGGTAGGTAGGTAGGTAGAGACCTGCTATACACTTCTACCACAACAGGTAGGTAGGTAGAGACCTGCTATACACTTCTACCACAACAGGTAGGTAGGTAGAGACCTGCTATACACTTCTACCACAACAGGTAGGTAGAGACCTGCTCTACACTTCTACCACAACAGGTAGGTAGAGACCTGCTCTACACTTCTACCACAACAGGTAGGTAGGTAGAGACCTGCTCTACACTTCTACCACAACAGGTAGGTAGGTAGAGACCTGCTATACACTTCTACCACAACAGGTAGGCAGGTACAGTTGAAGTCAGAAGTTTACATACACTTAGCTTGGAGTCATTAAAACTAGTTTTTCAACCACTCCACAAATGTCTTGTTAACAAACTATAGTTCAGGCAAGTTGGTTAGGACATGCACGACACAAGTCATTTTTCCGACAAGAGTTTACAGACAGATTATTTCACTTATAATTCATTCTATTACAATTCCAGTGGGTCAGAGGTTCACATACAGTTGAAGAGAAGTACATGAAACAATAATACTAATAATATATACTATATCCACAGTTGAAGTCGGGAAGTTTACATACACCTTTAGCCAAATACATTTAAACTCCGTTTTTCACAATTCCTGACATTTAATCCTAGTAAAAATTCCCTGTTTTAGGTCAGTTAGGAACACCGCTTTATTTTAAGAATGTGAAATGTCAGAATAATAGTAGAAAGAATTATTTATTTCAGCTTTTATTTCTTTCATCACATTCCCAGTGGGTCAGAAGTTTACAGACACTCAATTAGTATTTGGTAGCATTGCCTTTAAATTGTTTAACTTGGGTCAAATGTTTCGGGTAGCCTTCCACAAGCTTCCCACAATAAGTTGAGTGAATTTTGGCCCATTCCTCCTGACAGAGCTGGTGTAACTGAGTCAGGTTTGTAGGCCTCGTTGCTCTCACACACTTTTTCAGTTCTGCCCACAAATGTTCTATAGGATTGAGGTCAGGGCTTTGCTGGCCACTCCCAATACCTTGACTTTGTTGTCCTTAAGCCATTTTTCCACAACTTTGGAAGTATGCTTAGGGTCAATCTCCATTTGAAGACCCTAGATATAGCTACTGGGTGTATATATCTGTTTTTAGATATAGCTACTGGGAGAATGTGTATTTTTAGATATAGCTACTGGGTGACTGTGTGTCTTTAGATATAGCTACTGGGTGTATATGTGTTTGTAGATATAGCTACTGGGTGAATGTGTGTCTTTAGATATAGCTACTGGGTGAATGTGTATTTTTAGATATAGCTACTGGGTGAATATGTGTTTTTAGATATAGCTACTGGGTGAATGTGTATTTTTAGATATAGCTACTGGGTGAATGTGTGTCTTTAGATATAGCTACTGGGTGTATATGTGTTTGTAGATATAGCTACTGGGTGAATGTGTATTTTTAGATATAGCTACTGGGTGAATGTGTGTCTTTAGATATAGCTACTGGGTGAATGTGTATTTTTAGATATAGCTACTGGGTGAATGTGTATTTTTAGATATAGCTACTGGGTGAATGTGTATTTTTAGATATAGCTACTGGGTGAATGTGTGTCTTTAGATATAGCTACTGGGTGTATATGTGTTTGTAGATATAGCTACTGGGTGAATGTGTATTTTTAGATATAGCTACTGGGTGAATGTGTGTCTTTAGATATAGCTACTGGGTGAATGTGTGTCTTTAGATATAGCTACTGGGTGTATATGTGTTTGTAGATATAGCTACTGGGTGAATGTGTATTTTTAGATATAGCTACTGGGTGAATATGTGTTTGTAGATATAGCTACTGGGTGAATGTGTATTTTTAGATATAGCTACTGGGTGAATGTGTGTCTTTAGATATAGCTACTGGGTGAATGTGTATTTTTAGATATAGCTACTGGGTGAATGTGTGTCTTTAGATATAGCTACTGGGTGTATATGTGTTTGTAGATATAGCTACTGGGTGAATGTGTATTTTTAGATATAGCTACTGGGTGAATGTGTGTCTTTAGATATAGCTACTGGGTGTATATGTGTTTGTAGATATAGCTACTGGGTGAATGTGTATTTTTAGATATAGCTACTGGGTGAATGTGTATTTTTAGATATAGCTACTGGGTGAATGTGTATTTTTAGATATAGCTACTGGGTGAATATGTGTTTTTAGATATAGCTACTGGGTGAATGTGTATTTTTAGATATAGCTACTGGTTGTATATGTGTTTGTAGATATACAGTGGGGCAAAAAGTATTTAGCCAGCCAACAATTGTGCAAGTTCTCCCACTTAAAAAGATGAGAGAGGCCTGTAATTTTCATCATAGGTACACTTCAACTATGACAGACAAAATTTGATTTTTTTTTCTCCAGAAAATCACATTGTAGGATTTTTAATGAATTTATTTGCAAATTATGGTGGAAAATAAGTATTTGGTCACCTACAAACAAGCAAGATTTCTGGCTCTCACAGACCTGTAACTTCTTCTTTAAGAGGCTCCTCTGTCCTCCACTCGTTACCTGTATTAATGGCAACTGTTTGAACTTGTTATCAGTATAAAAGACACCTGTCCACAACCTCAAACAGTCACACTTCAAACTCCACTATGGCCAAGACCAAAGAGTTGTCAAAGGAAACCAGAAACAAATTGTAGACCTGCACCAGGCTGGGAAGACTGAATCTACAATAGGTAAGCAGCTTGGTTTGAAGAAATCAACTGTGGGAGCAATTATTAGGAAATGGAAGACATACAAGACCACTGATAATCTCCCTCGATCTGGGGCTCCACACAAGACCTCACCCCTTGGGGTCAAAATGATCAGCAAAAATCCCAGAACCACACGGGGGGACCTAGTGAATGACCTGCAGAGAGCTGGGACTAAAGTAACAAAGCCTACCATCAGTAACACACTACGCCGCCAGGGACTCAAATCCTGCAGTGCCAGACGTGTCCCCCTGCTTAAGCCAGTACATGTCCAGGCCCATCTGAAGTTTGCTAGAGAGCATTTGGATGATCCAGAAGAAGATTGGGAGAATGTCATATGGTCAGATGAAACCAAAATATAACTTTTTGGTAAAAACTCAACTCGTCGTGTTTGGAGGACAAAGAATGCTGAGTTGCATTCAAAGAACACCAAGCATGGGGGTGGGAAACATCATGCTTTGGGGCTGTTTTTCTGCAAAGGGACCAGGACGACTGATCCGTGTAAAGGAAAGAATGAATGGGGCCATGTATCGTGAGATTTTGAGTGAAAACCTCCTTCCATCAGCAAGGGCATTGAAGATGAAACGTGGCTGGGTCTTTCAGCATGACAATAATCCCAAACACACCGCCCGGGCAACGAAGGAGTGGCTTCGTAAGAAGCTTTTCAAGGTCCTGGAGTGGCCTAGCCAGTCTCCAGATCTCAACCCCATAGAAAATATTTGGAGGGAGTTGAAAGTCCATGTTGCCCAGCAACAGCCCCCAAACATCACTGCTCTAGAGGTGATCTGCATGGAGGAATGGGCCAAAATACCAGCAACAGTGTGTGAAAACCTTCTGAAGACTTACAGAAAACGTTTGACCTCTGTCATTGCCAACAAAGGGTATATAACAAAGTATTGAGATAAACTTTTGTTATTGACCAAATACTTATTTTCCACCATAATTTGCAAATAAATTCATACAAAATCCTACAATGTGATTTTCAGGATTTTTTTTCCTCATTTTGTCTGTCATAGTTGAAGTGTACCTATGATGAAAATTACAGGCCTCTCTCATCTTTTTAAGTGGGAGAACTTGCACAATTGGTGGCTGACGATACTTTTTTTGCCCCACTGTAGTTACTGGTTGTATGTGTTTTAAAATGATGATCTAAAAGACATGAATCCCAACAGAGACTTCACGCAGCATCACTACCTACCTTACTACTACTCCATACGAGGGGTGCTGAAGGATGGGTTCACCTACGTACTGTACATCAACGGAGGGCATCCGCCCTGGACGCTCTTATATCCTTTACTACTGGGGGGGGCATCTGCCCTGGACACTCTTATATCCTTTACTACTGGGGGTGGGGGATCCGCCCTGGACACTCTTATATCCTTTACTACTGGGGGTGGGGGAATCTGCCCTGGACACTCTTATATCCTTTACTACTGGGGGGGGGGGAATCTGCCCTGGACACTCTTATATCCTTTACTACTGGGGGTGGGGGGATCTGCCCTGGACACTCTTATATCCTTTACTACTGGGGGGGGGGGATCTGCCCTGGACACTCTTATATCCTTGTTGGTTTGGGGGTACTGGGGGGATTGGTGGGGGGACAAGTGTGTGTGATGTTGATGATTGTTGGTTTGGGGGTACGGGGGATTGGTGGGGGGGACAAGTGTGTGTGATGTTGATGATTGTTGGTTTGGGGGGTACAGGGGGGGGTAGTCTGAGTGTGTGATGTTGGTGATTGTTGGTTTGGGGGGTACAGGGGGGGGGGTGGGTAGGAGTCTGAGTGTGTGTGATGTTGATGATTGTTGGTTTGGGGGGTACAGGGGGGGGGGGTAGGAGTCTGAGTGTGTGTGATGTTGATGATTGTTGGTTTGGGGGGTACAGGGGGGTGTAGGAGTCTGAGTGTGTGTGATGTTGATGATTGTTGGTTTGGGGGGACAGGGGGGGGGGATTGGTGGGGGGACAGTGTGTGTGATGTTGATGATTGTTGGTTTGGGGGGTACGGGGGGGATTGGTGGGGGGACAAGTGTGTGTGATGTTGATGATTGTTGGTTTGGGGGGTACAGGGGGGGGTAGGAGTCTGAGTGTGTGTGATGTTGATGATTGTTGGTTTGGGGGTACAGGGGGGGGTAGGAGTCTGAGTGGGTGATGTTGATGATTGTTGGTTTGGGGGGGTACAGGGGGGGTAGGAGTCTGAGTGTGTGTGATGTTGATGATTGTTGGTTTGGGGGGTACAGGGGGGTGTAGGAGTCTGAGTGTGTGTGATGTTGATGATTGTTGGTTTGGGGGGGGTACAGGGGGGTAGGAGTCTGAGTGTGTGTGATGTTGATGATTGTTGGTTTGGGGGGGTACAGGGGGGAGTAGGAGTCTGAGTGTGTGTAATGTTGGTGATTGTTGGTTTGGGGGGTACAGGGGGAGTAGGAGTCTGAGTGTGCCCATGTGAAGCTCCTGATCTAACTTGTATCATAGCAAGGGGTTGTGGGGACCTTTCGCAGTCAATATTTCTTTGTTTTTATTTGTCATTTATATTTTTATTTCACTTTTTAAATGTGGCGTAGGTTGTGTCGATCAGTGGTAAAATCATCCAAATGTAATGCCTATTTAGAAATGGAAGACGACATCACGTGAAGACTGTGCACGGGTATGTGCACTTCCCCTAGGCACAATTCTGGAATTCAAGCAGGAAGTGGAGATTTGAGTTGGAATTCAAGCAGGAAGTGGAGATTTGAATTGGAATTCAAGCAGGAAGTGGAGAATTGAATTGGAATTCAAGCAGGAAGTGGAGAATTGAATTGGAATTCAAGCAGGAAGTGGAGATTTGAATTGGAATTCAAGCAGGAAGTGGAGAATTGAATTGGAATTCAAGCAGGAAGTGGAGAATTGAATTGGAATTGAATTTGAATTGAATTTGAATTGAACAAGAGTCATTCTTGGCTGTGTTTTCTAGTGACAGGGACATGGTTGTTGCATTCAGTTCTTGTCCATTCTGCAGCCTTCACACAGTCAGTGCCTAATTGAATATATTATCCTTAAAATGTAACCCGTTATATCAATACATTACATATCATAAAATCAACGTTTATTTGTCACGTGCGGCGAATACAACCGATGTTGACCTTACTGTGAAATGCTTACTGACAGGCCCTAACCAACCGGTGTTGACCTCACTGTGAAATGCTTACTGACAGGCCCTAACCAACCGATGTAGACCTTACTGTGAAATGCTTACTGACTGGCCCTAACCAACCGGTGTAGACCTCACTGTGAAATGCTTACTGACTGGCCCTAACCAACCGATGTTGACCTTACTGTGAAATGCTTACTTACAGGCCCTAACCAACCGGTGTTGACCTTACTGTGAAATGCTTACTTACAGGCCCTAACCAGCCGACAGTGCAATTTTTAAGTAAATAATAGATATATAGTTGCCTCAGTCTGGTGTTGACATGTAGTTGTCTCAGTCTGGTGTTGACATGTAGTTGTCTCAGTCTGGTGTTGACATGTAGTTGTCTCAGTCTGGTGTTGACATGTAGTTGTCTCAGTCTGGTGTTGACATGTAGTTGCCTCAGTCTGGTGTTGACATGTAGTTGACTCAGTCTGGTGTTGACATGTAGTTGTCTCAGTCTGGTGTTGACATGTAGTTGCCTCAGTCTGGTGTTGACATGTAGTTGCCTCAGTCTGGTGTTGACATGTAGTTGCCTCAGTCTGGTGTTGACATGTAGTTGTCTCAGTCTGGTGTTGACATGTAGTTGTCTCAGTCTGGTGTTGACATGTAGTTGTCTCAGTCTGGTGTTGACATGTAGTTGACTCAGTCTGGTGTTGACATGTAGTTGTCTCAGTCTGGTGTTGACATGTAGTTGTTTCAGTAATTGATCCCAACCTTGTGTTCCTATGTCCTTGACGGTCCTCTTGCCTCAGTCTGGTGTTGACATGTCCCTGTTGATCCCCCAGAGACTCTACAGTCTGGCCCAGTCTGACATCCGTTGCCTGATCCCCTGGTCCGTTGCATGTAGTTGATCCAAGACTGGGATGACATGCAGGACCATGTGACTCAGGTGGTGTTGACCATGTAGGACCATGTGACAGTCTGGTGTTTAGACATGTAGTTGGACCATGTGACAGTCTGGTGTTGACATGTACAGCAGGACCATCAGTCAGGTGTGTATTAGGGAGGGGGGGTATTGACCATGTGACAGTACAGGTGTGTATTAGGGAGAGTTAGGACCATGTGACAGTACAGGTGTTGACATGGGAGAGGGGGGGGGGTAATCCAGTCTGGTGTTGACAGTACAGGTGTGCCTCCAGTCTGGTGTTGACAGTGGTGTTGGGAGAGGGGGGGGTCCTCAGTCTGGACCATGTGACAGTACAGGTGTGTATTGGGAGGGGGGGGGGGGTAATCCAGTCAGTAGGACCATGTGACATGTAGTTGTCCAGTACAGTAGGACTGTGACAGTACAGGTGTTACATGGGAGAGGGGGGTCCAGTACAGTAGGACCATGTGACAGTACAGGTGTTATTAGGGAGAGGGGGGGGGGGGTCCAGTACAGTAGGACCATGTGACAGTACAGGTGTGTATTAGGGAGAGGGGGGGTATCCAGTACAGTAGGACCATGTGACAGTACAGGTGTGTATTAGGGAGAGGGGGGGGGTAATCCAGTACAGTAGGACCATGTGACAGTACAGGTGTGTATTAGGGAGAGGGGGGTCCAGTACAGTAGGACCATGTGACAGTACAGGTGGTATTAGGGAGGGGGGTATCCAGTACAGTAGGACCATGTGACAGTACAGGTGTGTATTAGGGAGAGGGGGGGGGTATCCAGTACAGTAGGACCATGTGACAGTACAGGTGTGTATTAGGGAGAGGGGGGTAATCCAGTACAGTAGGGTCATGTGACAGTACAGGTGTGTATTAGGGAGAGGGGGGGTATCCAGTACAGTAGGACCATGTGACAGTACAGGTGTGTATTAGGGAGAGGGGGGGGGGGGTCCAGTACAGTAGGACCATGTGACAGTACAGGTGTGTATTAGGGAGGGGGGGGGGTATCCAGTACAGTAGGACCATGTGACAGTACAGGTGTGTATTAGGGAGAGGGGGGTCCAGTACAATAGGACCATGTGACAGTACAGGTGTGTATTAGGGAGAGGGGGGTCCAGTACAGTAGGACCATGTGACAGTACAGGTGTGTATTAGGGAGAGGGGGGGTATCCAGTACAGTAGGACCATGTGACAGTACAGGTGTGTATTAGGGAGAGGGGGGGTCCAGTACAGTAGGACCATGTGACAGTACAGGTGTGTATTAGGGAGGGGGGGGGTATCCAGTACAGTAGGACCATGTGACAGTACAGGTGTGTATTAGGGAGGGGGGGTATCCAGTACAGTAGGACCATGTGACAGTACAGGTGTGTATTTGGGAGGGGGGGGGTATCCAGTACAGTAGGACCATGTGACAGTACATGTGATTAGTCCAGTACAGTAGTGTGACAGTACAGGTGTGTATTAGGGAGGGGGGGGGGGGTCCAGTACAGTAGGACCATGTGACAGTACAGGTGTGTATTAGGGAGGGGGGGGTCCAGTACAGTAGGACCATGTGACAGTACAGGTGTGTATTTGGGAGGGGGGGGTCCAGTACAGTAGGACCATGTGACAGTACAGGTGTGTATTAGGGAGGGGTATCCAGTACAGTAGGACCATGTGACAGTACAGGTGTGTATTTGGGAGGGGGAGTATCCAGTACAGTAAGACCATGTGACAGTACAGGTGTGTATTTGGGAGGGGGGGGGGGTATCCAGTACAGCAGGACCATGTGACAGTACAGGTGTGTATTTGGGAGAGGGGGGTATCCAGTACAGTAGGACCATGTGACAGTACAGGTGTGTATTAGGGAGAGGGGGGGGTATCCAGTACAGTAGGACCATGTGACAGTACAGGTGTGTATTAGGGAGAGGGGGGGTCCAGTACAGTAGGACCATGTGACAGTACAGGTGTGTATTAGGGAGACAGTAGGACCATGTGACAGTACAGGTGTGTATTAGGGAGAGGGGGGGGGGGTATCCACAGTACCGGTGTGTATTAGGGAGAGGGGGTATCCAGTACAGTAGACCATGTGACAGTACAGGTGTGTATTAGGGAGAGGGGGTATCCAGTACAGTAGGACCATGTGACAGTACAGGTGTGTATTAGGGAGAGGGGGGGTCTCCAGTACAGTAGGACCATGTGACAGTACCGGTGTGTATTAGGGAGAGGGGGGTATCCAGTACAGTAGGACCATGTGACAGTACAGGTGTGTATTAGGGAGAGGGGGGGTCCAGTACAGTAGGACCATGTGACAGTACAGGTGTGTATTAGGGAGGGGGGGTCCAGTCAGTAGGACCATGTGACTACAGGTGTGTATTAGGGAGGGGGGGGGGGGTCTCTCAGTTGTCATCTTTGTCTGTCTCTCCCCGGGACTGTCTCTGTATGCACTGACTGTCAAAATTTGGATAAAAGGTCTGCTAAATGGCATATATTATTATTATTATTATTAGTAGGACCATGTGACAGTACAGGTGTGTATTAGGGAGAGGGGGGGGTCCAGTACAGTAGGACCATGTGACAGTACAGGTGTGTATTAGGGAGGGGGTATCCAGTACAGTAGGACCATGTGACAGTATCGGTGTGTATTTGGGAGGGGGAGTATCCAGTACAGTAAGACCATGTGACAGTACAGGTGTGTATTTGGGAGGGGGGGTATCCAGTAAGCAGGACCATGTGACAGTACAGGTGTCTATTAGGGAGAGGGGGGGGGGGTCCCAGTACAGTAGGACCATGTGACAGTACAGGTGTTATTAGGGAGAGGGGGGTATCCAGTCTCACCATGTGACAGTACAGGTGTGTCTTAGGGAGAGGGGGGTCCCTCTCTAGGACCATGTGACAGTACAGGTCTGTATTAGGGAGAGGGGGGGTAATCCAGTCAGTAGGACCATGTGACAGTACTGTTTATCTCTCCCAGTAGGACCATGTCTCTCAGTACCCTGTATTAGGGAGAGGGGGGTATCCCCTACAGTAGGACCATGTTTAGTACTCTCTCCCCTCTCTGTTAGGGAGAGGGGGGGTATCCAGTCTCCCATGTGACTCTGTTTATCTCTCAAATTAACAGTTTATTCTCTCTCCCTCTCTGTTTATCTCTCCCTCTCACCTTCTTTTCTCTCCCCCTCTCTCCCTCTCTCCCCTCTCTGTTTATCTCTCCCTCTCTCTCCCCTCTCTCTTTATCTCTCCCCTCTCTGTTTATCTCTCCCTCTCTCTCCCCTCTCTGTTTATCTCTCCCTCTCTCTCCCTCTCTGTTTATCTCTCCCTCTCTCTTTATCTCTCCCTCTCTCTCCCTCTCTGTTTATCTCTCCCTCTCTCCCCTCTCTGTTTATCTCTCCCTCTCTCTCCCTCTCACCTTCTTTTCTCTCCCTCTCTCCCTCTCTCTCCCTCTCACCTTCTTTTCTCTCCCCTCTCTCCCTCTCTCTCCCTCTCTCACCTTCTTTTCTCTCCCCCTCTCTCCCTTCTCTCCCTCTCTCACCTTCTCGTTTATCTCTCTCTCTCCCTCTCTCTCCCCTCTCTCTCCCCTCTCTCCCTCTCTCACCTTCTTTTCTCTCCCCCTCTCTCCCTCTCTCTCCCTCTCTCACCTTCTTTTCTCTCCCTCTCCCCCTCTCTCCCTCTCTGTTTATCTCTCACCTTCTTTTCTCTCCCTCTCTCCCCTCTCTGTTTATCTCTCCCTCTCTCTCCCCTCTCTGTTTATCTCTCCCTCTCTCTCCCCTCTCTGTTTATCTCTCCCTCTCTCCCTCTCTCTCCCTCTCTCACCTTCTTTTCTCTCCCCCTCTCTCCCTCTCTCTCCCTCTCTCACCTTCTTTTCTCTCCCCCTCTCTCCCTCTCTCCCCTCTCTGTTTATCTCTCACCTTCTTTTCTCTCCCCTCTCTCCCCTCTCTGTTTATCTCTCCCTCTCCCTCCCTCTGTTTATCTCTCCCTCTCTCCCCTCTCTGTTTATCCCCCTCTCTGTTTATCTCTCCCTCTCTCTCCCTCTCTGTTTATCTCTCCCTCTCTCTCCCCTCTCTGTTTATCTCTCCCTCTCTCTCCCCTCTCTGTTTATCTCTCCCTCTCTCTCCCCTCTCTGTTTATCTCTCCCTCTCTCTCCCTCTCTGTTTATCTCTCCCTCTCTCTCCCTCTCTGTTTATCTCTCCCTCTCTCTCCCCTCTCTGTTTATCTCTCCCTCTCTCTCCCTCTCACCTTCTTTTCTCTCCCCTCTCTCCCTCTCTCCCTCTCTCACCTTCTTTTCTCTCCCCCTCTCTCCCCTCTCTCCCTCTCTCACCCCTCTCTCCCTCTCTCACCTTCTCTGTTTATCTCTCCCTCTCTCCCCCTCTCTCCCCTCTCTCTCCCCTCTCTGTTTATCTCTCCCTCTCTCTCCCCTCTCTGTTTATCTCTCCCTCTCTCTCCCCTCTCTGTTTATCTCTCCCTCTCTCTCCCCTCTCTGTTTATCTCTCCCTCTCTCACCTTCTTTTCTCTCCCCCTCTCTCCCTCCTCTCTCTCACCTTCTTTTCTCTCCCCTCTCTCCCTCTCTCTCTCCCTCTCTCACCTTCTTTTCTCTCCCCCTCTCTCCCTCCCTCTCTCACCTTCTTTTCTCTCCCCTCTCTCCCCTCTCTCCCCTTCTGTTTATCTCTCCCTTCTTTTCTCTCCCCCTCTCTCCCTCTCTCTCCCTCTCTCACCTCCTTTTCTCTCCCCCTCTCTCCCTCTCTCTCCCTCTCTCACCTTCTTTTCTCTCCCCCTCTCTCCCCTCTCTGTTTATCTCTCACCTTCTTTTCTCTCCCTCTCTCTCCCTCTCTCTCCCTCTCTCTCCCTCTCTCTCCCTCTCTCCCTCTCTCTCCCTCTCTCTCCCCCTCTCTCCCCCTCTCTCCCCCTCTCTCCCTCTCTCTCCCTCTCTCTCCCTCTCTCACCTTCTTTTCTCTCTCCCTCTCTCTCCCTCTCTCTCCCTTTCTCACCTTCTTTTCTCTCCCTCTCTCTCCCTCTCTCTCCCTTTCTCACCTTCTTTTCTCTCTCCCTCTCTCCCTCTCTCTCCCTCTCTCTCCCTCTCTCACCTTCTTTTCTCTCTCCCTCTCTCCCTCTCTCTCCCTCTCTCTCCCTTTCTCACCTTCTTTTCTCTCTCCCTCTCCCTCTCTCTCCCTCTCACCTTCTTTTCTCTCCCCATGTCTGTTTTTCTTCATGGTTTTCCCCTGTGTTCTTCAGAACCCTCTGACCTCATCTGACCCACCACCACTCGGAACCCTGGAAAGACTTGAGGGCTGAGACCCCCCAAACACCAACCAAGACGCCCAGCCACTAAGCCCAGACCCTACAAACCAAGCCACCCAGTCCACTAAACCAAGCCACCCAGCCCACCAAACCAAGCCACCCAGCCCACCAAACCAAGCCGCCCAAGCCACCCACCACACCAAGCCACCAGCCCACCAAACCAAGCTACCCAGCCCACCAAACCAAGCCGCCCACCCACCACACCAAGCCACCCACCAAACCAAGCCAAGCCACCCACCACACCAAGCCCAGCCCACCAAACCAAGCCTCCCAGCAAGCTACACACCAAGCGTCTCGTCTCTCCCTAGCTGTCCTATCCTGTCCTACAGCTCATATAGAGACAATGTATTATAACTGTACATTACATATATCCTCTAATATATAAATACATATATACTGTATATATATATACCCTGTCAGTAGCTGCCCTCCACTCTACTGTCTGAGCCAGTGGTGTAGTGGAGGGTCAACACATGCAGACGCTGTTCACCTTTTCTTTACTATCGGGGGAAAATACATTGAAATATAGGGATTGAATGCTACCTTTTTCACTGGAATGGTGTGGACTGGGGTTACGATTCAGTAGGATTGGGATCAACTCTGGTTTCAACTGGACTGGGGTTACGATTCAGTAGGATTGGGATCAACTCTGTGTTCAACTGGACTGGGTTACGATTCAGTAGGATTGGGATCAAACTGGACTGGGTTACGATTCAGTAGGATTGGGATCAACTCTGGTTTCAACTGGACTGGGTTACGATTCAGTAGGATTGGGATCGACTCTGGGTTCAACTGGACTGGGTTACGATTCAGTAGGATTGGGATCAACTCTGGGTTCAACTGGACTGGGTTACGATTCAGTAGGATTGGGATCAACTCTGGGGTCAACTGGACTGGGTTACGATTCAGTAGGATTGGGATCAACTCTGGTTTCAACTGGACTGGGTTACGATTCAGTAGGATTGGGATCAACTCTGGTTTCAACTGGACTGGGTTACGATTCAGTAGGATTGGGATCAACTCTGGGGTCAACTGGACTGGGTTACGATTCAGTAGGATTGGGATCAACTCTGGTTTCAACTGGACCGGGGTTACGATTCAGTAGGATTGGGATCAACTCTGGGGTCAACTGGACTGGGGTTACGATTCAGTAGGATTGGGATCAACTCTGGTTTCAACTGGACTGGGTTACGATTCAGTAGGATTGGGATCGACTCTGTGTTCAACTGGACTGGGTTACGATTCAGTAGGATTGGGATCAACTCTGGTTTCACTGGACCGGGGTTACGATTCAGTAGGATTGGGATCAACTCTGGGTTCAACTGGACTGGGTTACGATTCAGTAGGATTGGGATCAACTCTGGTTTCAACTGGACCGGGGTTACGATTCAGTAGGATTGGGTTCAACTCTGGTTTCAACTGGACTGGGTTACGATTCAGTAGGATTGGGATCAACTCTGGTTTCAACTGGACTGGGTTACGATTCAGTAGGATTGGGATCGACTCTGGGTTCAACTGGACTGGGTTACGATTCAGTAGGATTGGGTTCAACTCTGGGTTCAACTGGACCCAGGTGAGATTCAGTAGGATTGGGATCGACTTTGGGTTCAACTGGACCGGGGTTACGATTCAGTTGGATTGGGTTCAACTCTGGGTTCAACTGGACCCCGGTTAGATTCAGTAGCATTGGGTTCAACTCTGGGTTCAACTGGACCCAGGTGAGATTCAGTAGGATTGGGATCAACTCTGGGTTCAACTGGACTGGGTTACGATTCAGTAGGATTGGGTTCAACTCTGGGTTCAACTGGACCGGGTGAGATTCAGTAGGATTGGGTTCAACTCTGGGTTCAACTGGACCGGTGAGATTCAGTAAGATTGGGATCAACTCTGGGTTCAACTGGACTGAGTTACGATTCAGTAAGATTGGGATCAACTCTGGTTTCAACTGGACTGGGTTACAATTCAGTAAGATTGGGATCAACTCTGGTTTCAACTGGACCGGGGTTATGATTCAGTAGGATTGGGTTCAACTCTGGTTTCAACTGGACCGGGGTTACGATTCAGTATGATTGGGATCAACTCTGGTGTCAACTGGACTGGGTTACGATTCAGTAGGATTGGGTTCAACTCTGGTTTCAACTGGACCGGGGTTACGATTCAGTATGATTGGGATCAACTCTGGTGTCAACTGGACTGGGTTACGATTCAGTAGGATTGGGATCAACTCTGGTGTCAACTGGACTGGGTTACGATTCAGTAGGATTGGGATCAACTCTGGGTTCAACTGGACTGGGTTACGATTCAGTAGGATTGGGATCAACTCTGGTTTCAACTGGACCGGGGTGAGATTCAGTAAGATTGGGATCAACTCTGGTTTCAACTGGACCGGGGTGAGATTTAGTAGGCTTGAGGTCAACTCTGTTTTCCAGTTCAGACAATTTGAAATGCTACTTGTCAATAGTCAGAATCTAAATAGAAAAATAATTTGTTATCTCAATACAATCATTGAAATCCTGAATCCTGAGTTGAGGTCAGCTCTCACATGTTCACACAGATCTTCCAGTGACATCAACATATGATCTACACAGAAGTCTACTTGTAAGTGTGCACAGAGATCTCAAGGACTAGGATTCCTCCCAGACTGACTTTCGGTTCACTTTGGGTCCGATTCAGACTTGAGACGAGTAGACTTACAGTAAATTGTTTGTTTTTGTTTTACTGAAGTCCACGTTTAGTAAAACTCAAGTCACTGAATTGTGACCTTCCTGACCTAATTTTGACCTGAAATGGGTTTTGATCCGAAACCCTGCTGACTGTCTGTCCCCCTTCAGGGCTGTCTGTCATTCTGCTGCTCACGTAGACAACCAGACAGTCTGGTTTTAATCCAGATGTTTAACATAGCTGACATTAGATTTGTATGTCTGCCTGTTTGTATTAAGAGATTAAACAATATAACATGGTAGCAGTTGCTCTCTCTGTGAGATTCCCCCAATAACCCAAATATATATGTGTGTCTAGTCAAATGTAATGCACTATATAGGGAATAGGGTGCTATTTGGGACTCAGCCGAGGTGTAGTTAAGACCGTTTCTAGATAATGTTTTAAAGAGGGGCAGTGTGTGTTCAGGGTTACAGAAGTCCTCTATCTTTCCCAACACTCCCAAAGTTTTACAGAAGTCCTCTATCTTTCCCAACACTCCCAAAGTTTTCCAGAAGTCCTCTATCTTTCCCAACACTCCCAAAGTTTTCCAGAAGTCCTCTATCTTTCCCAACACTCCCAAAGTTTTCCAGAAATCCCGGTTGGACGATTCCTGGAATGGCGATCGGATAAGCAGGAAATATGGGAATCGGATTTGTTAAAGACCAAACTTTGAGGGTTTGAGTTTTTTTTGTTGCTAAATACCATGGAACTTAACTGAGTTTTTTTTGTTGCTAAATACCATGGAACTTAACTGAGTTTTTTTTGTTGCTAAATACCATGGAACTTTGAGGAAGTTAACTGAGTTTTTGCAACGCTACTAGGTGTCTAGATAACATCTTTAAACAGGAGGGTGTATTGAGATAATGCTGTAGTGTTGATGGCACCGGTTAACTGACCAGTCTGATTTTAGGAAGAAACAACTCACTCTGGACACAGATCCATTTAACTAACCAGTCTGATTTTAGGAAGAAACAACTCACTCCGGACACAGATCCATTTAACTAACCAGTCTGATTTTAGGAAGAAACAACTCACTCCGGACACAGATCCATTTAACTAACCAGTCTGATTTTAGGAAGAAACAACTCACTCCGGACACAGATCCATTTAACTGACCATCCAGTTAACTAATCAGTCTGATTTTAGAAGAAACAACTCACTCCGGACACAGATCCATTTAACTGACCATCCAGTTAACTAACCAGTCTGATTTTAGAAGAAACAACTCACTCCGGACACAGATCCATTTAACTGACCATCCAGTTAACTAACCAGTCTGATTTTAGAAGAAACAACTCACTCCGGACACAGATCCATTTAACTGACCATCCAGTTAACTAACCAGTCTGATTTTAGAAGAAACAACTCACTCTGGACACAGATCCATTTAACTAACCAGTCTGATTTTAGGAAGAAACAACTCACTCCGGACACAGATCCATTTAACTAACCAGTCTGATTTTAGGAAGAAACAACTCACTCCGGACACAGATCCATTTAACTGACCATCCAGTTAACTAACCAGTCTGATTTTAGGAAGAAACAACTCACTCCGGACACAGATCCATTTAACTAACCAGTCTGATTTTAGGAAGAAACAACTCACTCCGGACACAGATCCAGTTAACTGACCATCCAGTTAACTAACCAGTCTGATTTTAGAAGAAACAACTCACTCCGGACACAGATCCATTTAACTAACCAGTCTGATTTTAGAAGAAACAACGCACTCTGGACACAGATCCAGTTAACTGACCAGTCTAATTTTAGAAGAAACAACGCACTCTGGACACAGATCCAGTTAACTAACCAGTCTAATTTTAGAAGAAACAACGCACTCTGGACACAGATCCAGTTAACTGACCAGTCTAATTTTAGAAAAAACAACGCACTCTGGACACAGATCCAGTTAACTGACCAGTCTAATTTTAGAAGAAACAACGCACTCTGGACACAGATCCAGTTAACTAACCAGTCTAATTTTAGAAGAAACAACGCACTCTGGACACAGATCCAGTTAACTGACCAGTCTAATTTTAGAAAAAACAACGCACTCTGGACACAGATCCAGTTAACTGACCAGTCTAATTTTAGAAGAAACAACGCACTCTGGACACAGATCCAGTTAACTAACCAGTCTAATTTTAGAAGAAACAACGCACTCTGGACACAGATCCAGTTAACTAACCAGTCTGATTTTAGAAGAAACAACGCACTCTGGACACAGATCCAGTTAACTGACCAGTCTAATTTTAGAAGAAACAACGCACTCTGGACACAGATCCAGTTAACTGACCAGTCTAATTTTAGAAGAAACAACGCACTCTGGACACAGATCCAGTTAACTAACCAGTCTAATTTTAGAAGAAACAACGCACTCTGGACACAGATCCAGTTAACTAACCAGTCTGATTTTAGAAGAAACAACGCACTCTGGACACAGATCCAGTTAACTAACCAGTCTGATTTTAGAAGAAACAACGCACTCTGGACACAGATCCAGTTAACTGACCATCCAGTTAACTGACCAGTCTGATTTTAGAAGAAACAACGCACTCTGGACACAGATCCAGTTAACTGACCATCCAGTTAACTAACCAGTCTGATTTTAGAAGAAACAACGCACTCTGGACACAGATCCAGTTAACTAACCAGTCTGATTTTAGAAGAAACAACGCACTCTGGACACAGATCCAGTTAACTGACCATCCAGTTAACTGACCAGTCTGATTTTAGAAGAAACAACGCACTCTGGACACAGATCCAGTTAACTGACCATCCAGTTAACTAACCAGTCTGATTTTAGAAGAAACAACTCACTCTGGACACAGATCCATTTAACTAACCAGTCTGATTTTAGAAGAAACAACGCACTCTGGACACAGATCCAGTTAACTGACCAGTCTAATTTTAGAAGAAACAACGCACTCTGGACACAGATCCATTTAACTGACCAGTCTAATTTTAGAAGAAACAACGCACTCTGGACACAGATCCATTTAACTGACCAGTCTAATTTTAGAAGAAACAACTCACTCTTGACACAGATCCATTTAACTGACCAGTCTAATTTTAGAAGAAACAACGCACTCTGGACACAGATCCAGTTAACTGACCAGTCTAATTTTAGGAAGAAACAACTCACTCTGGACACAGATCCAGTTAACTGACCAGTCTAATTTTGCACAATGTTTTTCTTTTTTGCGCTATGAAAATAGGAACAGTTAGTCAGGATCTGGGAACCTTCCCCTGTTGATGTTGATGAAATGGAAACATAGTGGGTCCCGTAGAAACTGTCTGAATCCCAAATGGCACCCAGTTCAGGGTCTGGGAACCTTCCCCTGTTGATGTTGATGAAATGGAAACATAGTGGGTCCCGTAGAAACTGTCTGAATCCCAAACGGCACCCAGTTCAGGATCTGGGAACCTTCCCCTGTTGATGTTGATGAAATGGAAACATAGTGGGTCCCGTAGAAACTGTCTGAATCCCAAACGGCACCCAGTTCAGGGTCTGGGAACCTTCCCCTGTTGATGTTGATGAAATGGAAACATAGTGGGTCCCGTAGAAACTGTCTGAATCCCAAACGGCACCCAGTTCAGGATCTGGGAACCTTCCCCTGTTGATGTTGATGAAATGGAAACATAGTGGGTCCCGTAGAAACTGTCTGAATCCCAAACGGCACCCAGTTCAGGGTCTGGGAACCTTCCCCTGTTGATGTTGATGAAATGGAAACAGAGTGGGTCCCGTAGAAACTGTCTGAATCCCAAACGGCACCCAGTTCCCGAATTAGTCCACTACTTTTGACCACAAACCAATGTAGAGCTCTGGTCAACAGGTAATGCGCTTAAACAGGGAATAGGGTGCCATTTTGGATTGAGACACTATTGTTCAACTGAAAATATAATTTGATCAGGAAGTGTTTTTTAAATGTTATTTTATTGTGTCCGACAGCCTTTATCCAAAACGGGGATGTGCACGCAGGTCACGTTTGTGTCTTAAGAGTCAGTGTGAGTTTGTCCCAAATGGCACCCTATTCCCTACGTAGTGCACTACTACAGTAACCACAGAGGGGTTAGGCCATCAGTGCTCTGGTTAAAAGTAGTGCACTACTACAGTAACCACAGAGGGTTTAGCCAATCAGGGTTCTGGTTAAAAGTAGTGCACTACTACAGTAACCACAGAGGGTTTAGCCAATCAGGGTTCTGGTTAAAAGTAGTGCACTACTACAGTAACCACAGAGGGTTAGCCAATCAGGGCTCTGGTTAAAAGTAGTGCACTACTACAGTAACCACAGAGGGTTTAGCCAATCAGGGTTCTGGTTAAAAGTAGTGCACTATATAGGGAATAGTGCTCCATTTGGTGAGTAGTTCATCTGGTTGTAGGTAGTGCACTACATAGGGAATAGTGCTCCATTTGGTGAGTAGTTCATCTGGTTGTAGGTAGTGCACTACATAGGGAATAGGGCTCCATTTGGTGAGTAGTTCATCTGGTTGTAGGTAGTATTCACTACATAGGGAATAGTGCTCCATTTGGTGAGTAGTTCATCTGGTTGTAGGTAGTGCACTACATAGGGAATAGTGCTCCATTTGGTGAGTAGTTCATCTGGTTGTAGGTAGTGCACTACATAGGGAATAGTGCTCCATTTGGTGAGTAGTTCATCTGGTTGTAGGTAGTGCACTACATAGGGAATAGTGCTCCATTTGGTGAGTAGTTCATCTGGTTGTAGGTAGTGCACTACATAGGGAATAGTGCTCCATTTGGTGAGTAGTTCATCTGGTTGTAGGTAGTGCACTACATAGGGAATAGTGCTCCATTTGGTGAGTAGTTCATCTGGTTGTAGGTAGTGTAAATACAATATATATAATGTCCTTTTTTCCCCACAGCAGAAGAATGGATGTTTAAAAAAAAACTTGCATCTTGAGCTGCTTTTCTATTTAATATATATTTAAAATGTTGTGCTTGTGTCTTTCTGTTGATTTGTTGTCTTCTATGTGGACAGGGACAGGAAAGAGACCTTTTTATTTGGTTTGTTAAATACGTCTTTTCACAACGTTGTCTTGCCTTCAGTTTTTTTTTCAATACGTTTTGGTTTTTTTTCTTCAATAAGGGACAACCTTGCATCGTTATAGCTGATTTGACTAGATCCCTTTCTCCGTTGTGAATGAGAAACCACTTCTTCGAGTTCACCTGCAGCCTTGATTCCAATACTCCTTTTATACAGAGCAACGTGTAACAGTTCAGATGGGGACGACTAGACACGATGACGCAGAAAACACATTACCTGTATCCAGTAGCAAATTCATGTTTTTATTCTGTGTTAAAGAAATAAATCGCTTTCCTATCATGTTAGAGGTTACCAGGTTGGGGGTCAAAATCACTTTTCTATAATGGTAGAGGTTACCAGGGTTGGGGGTCAAAATCACTTTCCTATAATGGTAGAGGTTACCAGGGTTGGGGGTCAAAATCACTTTCCTATCTTGTTAGAGGTTACCAGGGGTTGGGGGGTCAAAATCAATTTTCTATCATGTTAGAGGTTACCAGGGGTTGGGGGGGGGGGGTCAAAATCCCTTTTCTATCTTGTTAGAGGTTACCAGGGGTTGGGGGTCAAAATCACTTTTCTATCATGTTAGAGGTTACCAGGGGTTGGGGGTCAAAATCATTCTTTTCTATCATGTTAGAGGTTACCAGGGTTGGGGGTCAAAATCACTTTTCTATCAGGTTAGAGGTTACCAGGGTTGGGGGTCAAAATCACTTTTCTATAATGGTAGAGGTTACCAGGGGTTGGGGGTCAAAATCACTTTTCTATCTTGTTAGAGGTTACCAGGGTTGGGGGTCAAAATCACCTTTCTATAATGGTAGAGGTTACCAGGGTTGGGGGTCAAAATCACCTTTCAATCTTGTTAGAGGTTACCAGGGTTGGGGGTCAAAATCACTTTTCAAATTCCAGTCAATTGAGAATGTTCACTGACATTCCAGTTCCAACTGTCATCAATGCCTTTCAATAAAGAACATTTGGAATTCGTTTGATTCCTAATGAAATGGAGCTCCACCTGATCGCTATATTACTGTGTATACTGATAGGTGTACTACGTACGCTGGACAACCCTTTTCCCCAACCAATGGTAAGAACTGTTGTGGCGCCCTCTGCTGTTTAATGGAAGTAGTGCAGTCTAATGTTCCCCCCTTCACATCTTCACACACCTGGGTCGTGTTCATTAGTAGCACACCTTTCGGGGGGTATTCAGCGTTTTCTTATTAGACATGTTCAGGTAGTCTCTCCTCGTTTCAGCCTGTTTGATTCCTAATGAATCACCAGTTCTGTGGTGTATTCATTCTGTTTGATTCCTAATGAATCACCTGTTCTGTGGTGTATTCATTCTGTTTGATTCCTAATGAATCACCAGTTCTGTGGTGTATTCATTCTGTTTGATTCCTAATGAATCACCTGTTCTGTGGTGTATTCATTCTGTTTGATTCCTAATGAATCACCTGTTCTGTGGTGTATTCATTCTGTTTGATTCCTAATGAATCACCTGTTCTGTGGTGTATTCATTCTGTTTGATTCCTAATGAATCACCTGTTCTGTGGTGTATTCATTCTGTTTGATTCCTAATGAATCACCTGTTCTGTGGTGTATTCATTCTGTTTGATTCCTAATGAATCACCTGTTTTGTGGTGTATTCATTCTGTTTGATTCCTAATGAATCACCTGTTCTGTGGTGTATTCATTCTGTTTGATTCCTAATGAATACGACCCTGTCCCGTGGTATATTCATTTGTGCACACTAGGAAACCGTAGCAAAGTGTTATTGCAACAGAAAATGCTTTGTAATGAAATCGAGTGTTTCATTCTGGATAAGTTCAGGTAGTCCTTCACTGTTTGGTGCCTAATGAATATGACCATGTCCTGTTTCCTGTTTCCTGTATCTGGTTTAGTTTGAATACGACCATGTCCTGTTTCCTGTATCTGGTTTAGTTTGAATACGACCATGTCCTGTTTCCTGTTTCCTGTATCTGGTTTAGTTTGAATACGACCATGTCCTGTTTCCTGTATCTGGTTTAGTTTGAATACGACCATGTCCTGTTTCCTGTTTCCTGTATCTGGTTTAGTTTGAATACGACCATGTCCTGTTTCCTGTTTCCTGTATCTGGTTTAGTTTGAATACGACCATGTCCTGTTTCCTGTATCTGGTTTAGTTTGAATACGACCATGTCCTGTTTCCTGTATCTGGTTTAGTTTGAATACGACCATGTCCTGTTTCCTGTGTCCTGTTTCCTGTATCTGGTTTAGTTTGAATACGACCATGTCCTGTTTCCTGTATCTGGTTTAGTTTGAATACGACCATGTCCTGTTTCCTGTATCTGGTTTAGTTTGAATACGACCATGTCCTGTTTCCTGTATCTGGTTTAGTTTGAATACAACCATGTCCTGTTTCCTGGTTTAGTTTGAATACGACCATGTCCTGTTTCCTGTGTCCTGTTTCCTGTATCTGGTTTAGTTTGAATACGACCATGTCCTGTTTCCTGTATCTGGTTTAGTTTGAATACGACCATGTTTCCTGTTTCCTGTATCTGGTTTAGTTTGAATACGACCATGTCCTGTTTCCTGTTTCCTGTATCTGGTTTAGTTTGAATACGACCATGTCCTGTTTCCTGTATCTGGTTTAGTTTGAATACAACCATGTCCTGTTTCCTGTATCTGGTTTAGTTTGAATACGACCATGTCCTGTTTCCTGTATCTGGTTTAGTTTGAATACGACCATGTCCTGTTTCCTGTATCTGGTTTAGTTTGAATACGACCATGTCCTGTTTCCTGTATCTGGTTTAGTTTGAATATGACCATGTCCTGTTTCCTGGTTTAGTTTGAATATGACCATGTCCTGTTTCCTGTGTCCTGTTTCCTGTATCTGGTTTAGTTTGAATACAACCATGTCCTGTTTCCTGTATCTGGTTTAGTTTGAATACAACCATGTCCTGTTTCCTGGTTTAGTTTGAATATGACCATGTCCTGTTTCCTGGTTTAGTTTGAATATGACCATGTCCTGTTTCCTGCGTCTGGTTTAGTTTGTGATTTCCTACATCCAGTACCAGGGTTGTTCCTTACTTGTGTTGATTTCAGAACGTCTTCACAGCTCCTGTTCCTCTGGTTTATAATCATCACGCTATCATATGACATTCATTCTCTCACACACACACACACACACACACACACACACACACACACACGCACACGCACACGCACACGTACACGTACACGTACACACACGTACACGCACACACACACACACACGCACACGCACACGTACACATACACTCACATACACTCACATATACACACACGTACACTCACATATACACACACACACGCACAAGCCCCAATGTTAAACGTTTGTACCAACAGCTCAGTTGAAAATAAATGAATTTACAATTTCATGCTGTGGGGTCCTTTGATTGAGTGTTTTGTTTGTTAGGGCACGTTAGTGTTTTGTTTGTTAGGACAGGTTAGTGTTTTGTTTGTTAGGGCATGTTAGTGTTTTGTTTGTTAGTGTTTTGTTTGTTAGTGTTTTGTTTGTTATGGCATGTTAGTGTTTTGTTTGTTAGTGTTTTGTTTGTTAGTGTTTTGTTTGTTAGGGCACGTTAGTGTTTTGTTTGTTAGTGTTTTGTTTGTTAGGGCATGTTAGTGTTTTGTTTGTTAGGGCACGTTAGTGTTTTGTTTGTTAGGACAGGTTAGTGTTTTGTTTGTTAGTGTTTTGTTTGTTAGGGCATGTTAGGGTTTTGTTTGTTAGTGTTTTGTTTGTTAGGGCATGTTAGTGTTTTGTTTGTTAGTGTTTTGTTTGTTAGGGCACGTTAGTGTTTTGTTTGTTAGTGTTTTGTTTGTTAGGGCATGTTAGTGTTTTGTTTGTTAGGGCACGTTAGTGTTTTGTTTGTTAGTGTTTTGTTTGTTATGGCATGTTAGTGTTTTGTTTGTTAGGGCACGTTAGTGTTTTGTTTGTTAGGGCATGTTAGTGTTTTGTTTGTTAGTGTTTTGTTTGTTAGGGCATGTTAGTGTTTTGTTTGTTAGTGTTTTGTTTGTTATGGCATGTTAGTGTTTTGTTTGTTAGTGTTTTGTTTGTTAGGGCATGTTAGTGTTTTGTTTGTTAGTGTTTTGTTTGTTATGGCATGTTAGTGTTTTGTTTGTTAGTGTTTTGTTTGTTAGGGCATGTTAGTGTTTTGTTTGTTAGGGCACGTTAGTGTTTTGTTTGTTAGTGTTTTGTTTGTTAGGGCATGTTAGTGTTTTGTTTGTTAGTGTTTTGTTTGTTAGGGCATGTTAGTGTTTTGTTTGTTAGTGTGTTGTTTGTTAGGGCATGTTAGTGTTTTTTTGTTTGTTAGGGCACGTTAGTGTTTTTTTGTTAGTGTTTTGTTTGTTAGTGTTTTGTTTGTTAGGGCATGTTAGTGTTTGTTTGTGTTAGTGTTTTGTTTGTTAGGGCATGTTAGTGTTTTGTTTGTTAGTGTTTTGTTTGTTAGTGTTTTGTTTGTTAGGGCATGTTAGTGTTTTGTTTGTTAGTGTTTTGTTTGTTAGGGCACGTTAGTGTTTTTTGTTTGTTAGTGTTTTGTTTGTTAGGGTTTGTTAGTGTTTTGTTTGTTAGTTAGTGTTTGTTTGTTAGTGTGTTTTGTTTGTTAGGGCATGTTTTGTTTGTTTGTTAGTGTTTTGTTTGTTAGTGTTTTGTTTGTTAGTGTTTTGTTTGTTAGGGTTAGTGTTTTGTTTGTTAGTGTTTTGTTTGTTAGGGCATTTTGTTTGTTAGTGTTTTGTTTGTTAGGGCATGTTAGTGTTTTGTTTGTTAGTGTTTTGTTTGTTAGGGCATGTTAGTGTTTTGTTTGTTAGTGTTTTGTTTGTTAGGGCATGTTAGTGTTTTGTTTGTTAGTGTTTTGTTTGTTAGTGTTTTTTTGTTTGTTAGTGTTTTTTTGTTTGTTAGGGCATGTTAGTGTTTTGTTTGTTAGTGTGTTTGTTTGTTAGTGTTTTGTTTGTTAGGGCATGTTAGTGTTTTGTTTGTTAGGGCACGTTAGTGTTTTGTTTGTTAGTGTTTTGTTTGTTAGTGTTTTGTTTGTTAGGGCATGTTAGTGTTTTGTTTGTTAGTGGTTTGTTAGGGCATTTGTTTTGTTTGTTAGGGCATGTTAGTGTTTTGTTTGTTAGTGTTTTGTTTGTTAGGGCATGTTAGTGTTTTGTTTGTTAGGGCATGTTAGTGTTTTGTTTGTTTAGTGTTTTGTTTGTTAGTGTTTTGTTTGTTAGGGCATGTTAGTGTTTTGTTTGTTAGGGCATGTTAGTGTTTTGTTTGTTAGTGTTTTGTTTGTTAGTGTTTTGTTTGTTAGGGCATGTTAGTGTTTTGTTTGTTAGTGTTTTGTTTGTTTTTTTGTTTGTTAGGGCATGTTAGTGTTTTGTTTGTTAGTGTTTTTGTTTGTTAGGGCATGTTAGTGTTTTGTTTGTTAGTGTTTTGTTTGTTAGGGCATGTTAGTGTTTTGTTTGTTAGTGTTTTGTTTGTTAGGGCATGTTAGTGTTTTGTTTGTTAGTGTTTTGTTTGTTAGGGCATGTTAGTGTTTTGTTTGTTAGTGTTTTGTTTGTTAGGGCATGTTAGTGTTTTGTTTGTTAGGGCATGTTAGTGTTTTGTTTGTTAGGGCATGTTAGTGTTTTGTTTGTTAGTGTTTTGTTTGTTAGGGCATGTTAGTGTTTTGTTTGTTAGTGTTTTGTTTGTTAGGGCATGTTAGTGTTTTGTTTGTTAGGGCATGTTAGTGTTTTTTTTAGTGTTTTGTTTGTGTTTTTTGTTTGTTAGGGCATGTTAGTGTTTTGTTTGTTAGGGTTTTGTTTGTTAGTGTTTTGTTTGTTAGGGCATGTTAGTGTTTTGTTTGTTAGTGTTTTGTTTGTTAGGGCATGTTAGTGTTTTGTTTGTTAGTGTTTTGTTTGTTAGGGTTTTTGTTTGTTAGTGTTTTGTTTGTTAGTGTTTTGTTTGTTAGGGCATGTTAGTGTTAGTGTTTTGTTTGTTAGGACAGGTTAGTGTTTTGTTTGTTAGTGTTTTGTTTGTTAGGGCATGTTAGTGTTTTGTTTGTTAGTGTTTTTGTTTGTTAGGGCATGTTAGTGTTTTTTGTTTGTTAGGGCATGTTAGTGTTTTGTTTGTTAGGGCATGTTAGTGTTTTGTTTGTTAGGGCATGTTAGTGTTTTGTTTGTTAGTGTTTTGTTTGTTAGGGCATGTTAGTGTTTTGTTTGTTAGGGCATGTTAGTGTTTTGTTTGTTAGGGCATGTTAGTGTTTTGTTTGTTAGTGTGTTGTTTGTTAGGGCATGTTAGTGTTTTGTTTGTTAGGGCATGTTAGTGTTTTGTTTGTTAGGGCATGTTAGTGTTTTGTTTGTTAGGGCATGTTTTTTTTTGTTAGGGCATGTTAGTGTTTTGTTTGTTAGTGTTTTGTTTGTTAGGGCATGTTAGTGTTTTGTTTGTTAGTGTTTTGTTTGTTAGGGCATGTTAGTGTTTTGTTTGTTAGTGTTTTGTTTGTTAGGGCATGTTAGTGTTTTGTTTGTTAGGGCATGTTAGTGTTTTGTTTGTTAGTGTTTTGTTTGTTAGGGCATGTTAGTGTTTTGTTTGTTAGTGTTTTGTTTGTTAGGGCATGTTAGTGTTTTGTTTGTTAGTGTTTTGTTTGTTAGGGCATGTTAGTGTTTTGTTTGTTAGTGTTTTGTTTGTTAGGGCATGTTAGTGTTTTGTTTGTTAGTGTTTGTTTGTTAGGGCATGTTAGTGTTTTGTTTGTTAGGGCATGTTAGTGTTTTGTTTGTTAGGGCATGTTAGTGTTTTGTTTGTTAGGGCATGTTTTTTTGTTTGTTAGGGCATGTTAGTGTTTTGTTTGTTAGTGTTTTGTTTGTTAGGGCATGTTAGTGTTTTGTTTGTTAGGGCATGTTAGTGTTTTGTTTGTTAGGGCATGTTAGTGTTTTGTTTGTTAGGGCATGTTAGTGTTTTGTTTGTTAGGGCATGTTAGTGTTTTGTTTGTTAGGGCATGTTAGTGTTTTGTTTGTTAGGGCATGTTAGTGTTTTGTTTGTTAGGGCATGTTAGTGTTTTGTTTGTTAGGGCATGTTAGTGTTTTGTTTGTTAGGGCATGTTAGTGTTTTGTTTGTTAGGGCATGTTAGTGTTTTGTTTGTTAGGGCATGTTAGTGTTTTGTTTGTTAGGGCATGTTTTGTGTTGTTAGGGCATGTTAGTGTTTTGTTTGTTAGGGCATGTTAGTGTTTTGTTTGTTAGGGCATGTTAGTGTTTTGTTTGTTAGGGCATGTTAGTGTTTTGTTTGTTAGGTTTTGTTTGTTTGTTAGGTTTTTGTTTGTTAGGGCATGTTAGTGTTTTGTTTGTTAGTGTTTTGTTTGTTAGGGCATGTTAGTGTTTTGTTTGTTAGGGCATGTTAGTGTTTTGTTTGTTAGTGTTTTGTTTGTTAGTGTTTTGTTTGTTAGGGCATGTTAGTGTTTTGTTTGTTAGGGCATGTTAGTGTTTTGTTTGTTAGTGTTTTGTTTGTTAGGGCATGTTAGTGTTTTGTTTGTTAGGGCATGTTAGTGTTTTGTTTGTTAGTTTTTGTTTGTTAGGGCATGTTAGTGTTTTGTTTGTTAGGGCATGTTAGTGTTTTGTTTGTTAGTGTTTTGTTTGTTAGGGCATGTTAGTGTTTTGTTTGTTAGGGCATGTTAGTGTTTTGTTTGTTAGGTTTTGTTTGTTAGTGTTTTGTTTGTTAGTGTTTTTTTGTTTGTTAGGGCACGTTAGTGTTTTGTTTGTTAGGGCACGTTAGTGTTTTGTTTGTTAGGGCATGTTAGTGTTTTGTTTGTTAGGGCATGTTAGTGTTTTGTTTGTTAGTGTTTTGTTTGTTAGGGCATGTTAGTGTTTTGTTTGTTAGGGCATGTTAGTGTTTTGTTTGTTAGGGCATGTTAGTGTTTTGTTTGTTAGGGCATGTTAGTGTTTTGTTTGTTAGGGCATGTTAGTGTTTGTTTGTTAGTGTTTTGTTTGTTAGTGTTTTGTTTGTTAGGGCATGTTAGTGTTTTGTTTGTTAGTGTTTGTTTGTTAGGGCATGTTAGTGTTTTGTTTGTTAGTGTTTTGTTTGTTAGTGTTTGTTTTGTTTGTTAGGGCATGTTAGTGTTTTGTTTGTTAGGGCATGTTAGTGTTTTGTTTGTTAGTGTTTTGTTTGTTAGGGCATGTTAGTGTTTTGTTTGTTAGTGTTTTGTTTGTTAGTGTTTTGTTTGTTTGTTTGTTAGGGCATGTTAGTGTTTTGTTTGTTAGTGTTTTGTTTGTTAGGACATGTTAGTGTTTTGTTTGTTAGGGCATGTTAGTGTTTTGTTTGTTAGGGCATGTTAGTGTTTGTTTGTTAGTGTTTTGTTTGTTAGTGTTTTGTTTGTTAGGGCATGTTAGTGTTTTGTTTGTTAGTGTTTGTTTGTTAGGGCATGTTAGTGTTTTGTTTGTTAGGGCATGTTAGTGTTTTGTTTGTTAGGGCATGTTAGTGTTTTGTTTGTTAGGGCATGTTAGTGTTTTGTTTGTTAGTGTTTTGTTTGTTAGGGCATGTTAGTGTTTTGTTTGTTAGGGCAGGTTAGTGTTTTGTTTGTTAGTGTTTTGTTTGTTAGGGCATGTTAGTGTTTTGTTTGTTAGGGCATGTTAGTGTTTTGTTTGTTAGGGCATGTTAGTGTTTTGTTTGTTAGGGCATGTTAGTGTTTTGTTTGTTAGGGCATGTTAGTGTTTTGTTTGTTAGTGTTTTGTTTGTTAGGGCAGTTAGTGTGTTAGTGTTTTGTTTGTTAGGGCATGTTAGTGTTTTGTTTGTTAGTGTTTTGTTTGTTAGGGCATGTTAGTGTTTTGTTTGTTAGTGTTTTTTGTTTGTTAGGGCATGTTAGTGTTTTGTTTGTTAGTGTTTTGTTTGTTAGGGCATGTTAGTGTTTTGTTTGTTAGGTTTTGCATGTTAGTGTTTTGTTTGTTAGTGTGTTGTTTGTTAGGGCATGTTAGTGTTTTGTTTGTTAGTGTTTTGTTTGTTAGGGCATGTTAGTGTTTTGTTTGTTAGGGCATGTTAGTGTTTTGTTTGTTAGTGTTTTGTTTGTTAGGGCATGTTAGTGTTTTGTTTGTTAGTGTTTTGTTTGTTAGGGCAGGTTAGTGTTTTGTTTGTTAGTGTTTTGTTTGTTAGGGCATGTTAGTGTTTTGTTTGTTAGTTAGTGTTTTTTTGTTTGTTAGGGCATGTTAGTGTTTTGTTTGTTAGTGTTTTGTTTGTTAGGGCATGTTAGTGTTTTGTTTGTTAGTGTTTTGTTTGTTAGGGCATGTTAGTGTTTTGTTTGTTAGTGTTTTGTTTGTTAGTGTTTTGTTTGTTAGGGCATGTTAGTGTTTTGTTTGTTAGGGCATGTTAGTGTTTTGTTTGTTAGGGCAGGTTAGTGTTTTGTTTGTTGGGACACGTTAGTGTTTTGTGTTAGGGCATGTTGGAGTGTTTTGTACAGATATCATGCTTACAAACAAATTCTAGAGTTCACAAACCATATTAATATTAGATTGCCTTTTTAAAAATAAATAATGTCTTGTTACATTTAACGATGTTATGAAGGTAATTTCCTTAGCAGTTGATGTCAGAGGTCAGTATGTGGGGGAAGTGGGTGTTCAGGATGATAGATGAGTTTCCCCTCTAGTAATTACCAGGACCCCCTCCCAATCGTATGAGGGAAGTCACCACTTCCCCAAACGGGATGGAACAGGGAGTGACCTCTGTGAATTTGTCCAATAAAAACTCATTGTCGTTGCAAGACATTTTTACTACGTGTGCACAAATGAATCCACAAATGGTCCTTCTGTAGCTCAGTTGGTAGAGCATGGCGCTTGTAACAGGGTAGTGGGTTCGATCACCACCCATTTGTATGCACACATGACTGTAAGTGTGCAAATGGCATATATTATTATATTATATTATTGAATATATCACAGGTTAGTCCCTCCCGTTGTGGCCTGTTGGTCTCCGTTTGGTTCCTAGTGAATACCACCCACTTGTAGTCCACAGTCTATTCCTCTAATGGTGTTTCTAGTGTTATAGTCCACAGGGTAACAGTCTAACAGTTACCCTAATGGAAGGTTAAAGCTGGGTTGTTTGACCTGGGTAGGACGTCATTGTAAATAAGAATTTGTTCTTAACTGACTTGCCTAGTTAAATAAAGGTACAATTTAAAAAATCCAGACGTTGTAAAAGTCTGGCATGTGTCTGTAATGTAGTAGTGAGGCAGGAACTCGACCAATGGCCTGGTAATCTGTTCCTAGATCTACTCATGTTGCGTAAGGTAAAGGTTTGACTTTTGCACTTGGAGACAATTGTTTTTGTCATCCTAGCATGGAGAGCTGGATCGATCAATATCGAGTGCTACTAAAATCGTGTATCTCCGTTGTGGAGGTTTAGATTCAGATCTCTTCGGGTAATGAGGAGCCTATTCCACGATGACGTCATCGGTAGATGGGTCCCGCCCATCGGGACTCGCACTGAAACGAACGGGGAAACAAACCCAGCTTCACTGCTGTCGTGTACTTCACATGTCCTGTCTATTTTCCCGAATAAACTATTTGGTTGTGAGAAAAGGTTACGAATTGATTGATTCCCATCTCAGACTGCAGGGGTCCGTTTGTATCCATTTCCTGCTGCTCGACCTCAAAAGGAAAGTGTTTTTGTTTCCTCCGCGGAAAAGTTCGGAAAAGGTGAGTGGTGACGCGCAAACATGATTGATTCATTAACGCCATTCATATAATGCGTACAGCATTTATAAACAGTTACGCTGTTAGCCTACATTATTGACACAGTCGAATGAAAATCAGTGCAGTCGCTCGATACAATCAAAATAACTATAGTTGGCTATTTTACTACTATATGTTTTATAATTAAGTCTAAATCATACCCATTAATGATTAACTGATGGGGATTCAAAACGAAGTGAAGCATATTTTTATTTATTTAAATATTTGTAGTTGGAAGTTAGGGCGGGAGTGGGTTGCGTGGGGGCGGGTAGTTTAGGGGGAGGGGTTTGTGTGCGTGTTAAGAGTCAAAGACTGGTGTAAATCCCAGTTTTCTTCTGTTCAGTGTTGTCAGTATGAATGGTTCTAGAAGGCTAGTGTTCAGTTGTCAATATGAGTGGTTCTAGAAGGCTAGTGTTCTGTTGTCAGTATGAATGGTTCTAGAACGCTAGTGTTCTGTTGTCAGTATGAATGGTTCTAGAAGGCTAGTGTTCTGTTGTCAGTATGAATGGTTCTAGAAGGCTAGTGTTCTGTTGTAAGTATGAATGGTTCTAGAAGGCTAGTGTTCTGTTGTCAGTATGAATGGTTCTAGAAGGCTAGTGTTCTGTTGTAAGTATGAATGGTTCTAGAAGGCTACTGTTCTGTTGTCAATATGAGTGGTTCTAGAAGGCTAGTGTTCTGTTGTCAGTATGAATGGTTCTAGAAGGCTAGTGTTCTGTTGTCAGTATGAATGGTTCTAGAAGGCTAGTGTTCTGTTGTCAGTATGAATGGTTCTAGAAGGCTAGTGTTCTGTTGTCAATATGAATGGTTCTAGAAGGCTAGTGTTCTGTTGTCAATATGAGTGGTTCTAGAAGGCTAGTGTTCTGTTGTCAATATGAATGGTTCTAGAAGGCTACGGTTCTGTTGTCAATATGAGTGGTTCTAGAAGGCTACGGTTCTGTTGTCAATATGAGTGGTTCTAGAAGGCAAGTGTTGTCAATATGAATGGTTCTAGAAGGCAAGTGTTCTGTTGTCAATATGAGTGGTTCTAGAAGGCAAGTGTTGTCAATATGAATGGTTCTAGAAGGCTAGTGTTCTGTTGTCAATATGAGTGGTTCTAGAAGGCTAGTGTTCTGTTGTCAATATGAATGGTTCTAGAAGGCTACGGTTCTGTTGTCAATATGAGTGGTTCTAGAAGGCTACGGTTCTGTTGTCAATATGAGTGGTTCTAGAAGGCAAGTGTTGTCAATATGAATGGTTCTAGAAGGCAAGTGTTCTGTTGTCAATATGAGTGGTTCTAGAAGGCAAGTGTTGTCAATATGAATGGTTCTAGAAGGCTAGTGTTCTGTTGTCAATATGAGTGGTTCTAGAAGGCAAGTGTTCTGTTGTCAATATGAGTGGTTCTAGAAGGCAAGTGTTGTCAATATGAATGGTTCTAGAAGGCAAGTGTTCTGTTGTCAATATGAGTGGTTCTAGAAGGCAAGTGTTGTCAATATGAATGGTTCTAGAAGGCAAGTGTTCTGTTGTCAATATGAGTGGTTCTAGAAGGCAAGTGTTGTCAATATGAATGGTTCTAGAAGGCTAGTGTTCTGTTGTCAATATGAGTGGTTCTAGTTTTCTGTGCTAATGGTCCCTAGTGGGCAATAAAACGAAAGTAGGAGGACAGAGAGGGATGATATTAGGAGGAGAGACAGAGGGATGATATTAGGGGGAGAGACAGAGGGATGATATTAGGGGGAGAGACAGAGAGGGGGATATTAGGAGGAGAGACAGAGGGATGATATTAGGGGGAGAGACAGAGAGGGGGATATTAGGAGGAGAGACAGAGAGGGGGATATTAGGAGGAGAGACAGAGGGATGATATTAGGGGAGAGACAGAGAGGGATGATATTAGGAGGAGAGACAGAGAGGGATGATATTAGGAGGAGAGACAGAGGGGGGATATTAGGAGGAGAGACAGAGGGATGATATTAGGGGAGAGACAGAGAGGGGGATATTAGGAGGAGAGACAGAGAGGGGGATATTAGGAGGAGAGACAGAGGGATGATATTAGGGGGAGAGACAGAGAGGGATGATATTAGGAGGAGAGACAGAGAGGGATGATATTAGGAGGAGAGACAGAGGGATGATATTAGGAGGAGAGACAGAGGGATGATATTAGGGGGAGAGACAGAGAGGGGGATATTAGGAGGAGAGACAGAGAGGGATGATATTAGGAGGAGAGACAGAGGGATGATATTAGGAGGAGAGACAGAGGGATGATATTAGGGGAGAGACAGAGAGGGGGATATTAGGAGGAGAGACAGAGGGATGATATTAGGGGAGAGACAGAGAGGGATGATATTAGGAGGAGAGACAGAGGGATGATATTAGGGGAGAGACAGAGAGGGATGATATTAGGAGGAGAGACAGAGGGATGATATTAGGGGAGAGACAGAGAGGGGATATTAGGAGGAGAGACAGAGGGATGATATTAGGGGGAGAGACAGAGAGGGGGATATTAGGAGGAGAGACAGAGAGGGGATATTAGGAGGAGAGACAGAGAGGGATGATATTAGGAGGAGAGACAGAGAGGGATGATATTAGGAGGAGAGACAGAGAGGGATGATATTAGGAGGAGAGACGGAGAGGGATGATATTAGGAGGAGAGACAGAGAGGGATGATATTAGGAGGAGAGACAGAGAGGGGGATATTAGGAGGAGAGACAGAGAGGGGGATATTAGGAGGAGAGACAGAGAGGGATGATATTAGGCGGAGAGAGACAGAGGGATGATATTAGGAGGAGAGACAGAGAGGGGGATATTAGGAGGAGAGACAGAGGGATGATATTAGGAGGAGAGACAGAGAGGGGGATATTAGGAGGAGAGACAGAGGGATGATATTAGGAGGAGAGACAGAGAGGGGGATATTAGGAGGAGAGACAGAGGGATGATATTAGGAGGAGAGACAGAGGGATGATATTAGGAGGAGAGACAGAGGGATGATATTAGGAGGAGAGACAGAGGGATGATATTAGGAGGAGAGACAGAGAGGGGGATATTAGGAGGAGAGACAGAGAGGGGGATATTAGGAGGAGAGACAGAGAGGGGGATATTAGGAGGAGAGACAGAGAGGGGGATATTAGGAGGAGAGACAGAGAGGGGGATATTAGGAGGAGAGACAGAGAGGGGGATATTAGGAGGAGAGACAGAGAGGGGGATATTAGGAGGAGAGACAGAGGGATGATATTAGGAGGAGAGACAGAGGGATGATATTAGGAGGAGAGACAGAGGGATGATATTAGGAGGAGAGACAGAGGGATGATATTAGGAGGAGAGACAGAGAGGGGGATATTAGGAGGAGAGACAGAGAGGGGGATATTAGGAGGAGAGACAGAGAGGGGGATATTAGGAGGAGAGACAGAGAGGGGGATATTAGGAGGAGAGACAGAGAGGGAGGATATTAGGAGGAGAGACAGAGAGGGAGGATATTAGGAGGAGAGACAGAGAGGGAGGATATTAGGAGGAGAGACAGAGAGGGAGGATATTAGGAGGAGAGACAGAGAGGGAGGATATTAGGAGGAGAGACAGAGGGATGATATTAGGAGGAGAGACAGAGGGATGATATTAGGAGGAGAGACAGAGAGGGATGATATTAGGAGGAGAGACAGAGAGGGGGATATTAGGAGGAGAGACAGAGAGGGGGATATTAGGAGGAGAGACAGAGAGGGATGATATTAGGAGGAGAGACAGAGAGGGATGATATTAGGAGGAGAGACAGAGAGGGGGATATTAGGAGGAGAGACAGAGAGGGGGATATTAGGAGGAGAGACAGAGAGGGAGGATATTAGGAGGAGAGAGACAGAGAGGGAGGATATTAGGGGGAGCGAGACAGAGAGGGAGGATATTAGGAGGAGCGAGACAGAGAGGGAGGATATTAGGAGGAGCGAGACAGAGAGGGAGGATATTAGGAGGAGCGAGACAGAGAGGGAGGATATTAGGAGGAGCGAGACAGAGAGGGAGGATATTAGGAGGAGCGAGACAGAGAGGGAGGATATTAGGAGGAGCGAGACAGAGAAGGAGGATATTAGGAGGAGAGAGACAGAGAGGGAGGATATTAGGAGGAGAGGGACCACTCCCAAGGTCTGGGAATGGGGAAGTAGATGTGTCTCTACCACTCCAAGGTCTGGGAATGGGGAAGTAGATGTGTCTCTACCACTCCAAGGTCTGGGAATGGGGAAGTAGATGTGTCTCTACCACTCCAAGGTCTGGGAATGGGGAAGTAGATGTGTGTGTGTGGGAAGGTCTAAGCATCATAGAAATTGTGTTACTAGATCCGTACAGTAAATCCTCTGTGTTTCTCCGGGTAAATGTGTACAGTCCTGTGGTGTGTGCCCTAAATGGCACCCTGACCCCTCCATAGTCCCCTCTGGACTGGAGCCGTATGGGCCCTGGTCAAGTAGCGTAAAACAGAGAGAATAGGCTGCTATTAAGGACACAGTCCTGGGAACCTTGCCTTTGTACAGTATTATGACTGCTCACTGTGTGTGTGTGTGTGTGTGTGTGTGTGTGTGTGTGTGTGTGTGTGTGTGTGTGTGTGTGTGTGTGTGTGTGTGTGTGTGTGTGTGTGTGTGTGTGTGTGTGTGTGTGTGTGTGTGTGTGTGTGTGTGTGTATAACACTTGCTGTATTATCATATAATTTCAGCTGTTTGTGAATGTGATATCAGGAACAGTAATGTTTAGAAGGATCAGAGTAGAAGTGTTTTCTTACTAAAGGTATTGAGTTACAATGTGGACAGAGAGACAGAGAGACAGACAGAGAGACATGAAGTCAGACAGACAGAGAGACATGAAGACAGACAGACAGAGAGACATGAAGTCAGACAGACAGAGAGACATGAAGTCAGACAGACAGAGAGACATGAAGTCAGACAGACAGAGAGACATGAAGACAGACAGACAGAGAGACAGAGAGACATGAAGACAGACAGACAGAGAGACATGAAGACAGACAGACAGAGAGACATGAAGACAGACAGACAGAGAGACATGAAGACAGACAGACAGACAGACAGACAGACAGACAGACAGAGAGACATGAAGTCAGACAGACAGAGAGACATGAAGACAGACAGACAGAGAGACATGAAGACAGACAGACAGAGAGACATGAAGACAGACAGACAGAGAGACATGAAGACAGACAGACAGAGAGACATGAAGACAGACAGACAGAGAGACATGAAGACAGACAGACAGAGACATGAAGACAGACAGACAGAGAGACATGAAGTCAGACAGACAGAGAGACATGAAGACAGACAGAGAGACATGAAGTCAGACAGACAGACAGAGAGACATGAAGTCAGACAGACAGACAGACAGAGAGACATGAAGTCAGACAGACAGACAGACAGAGAGACATGAAGTCAGACAGACAGAGAGAGAGACAGACAGACAGAGAGACATGAAGACAGACAGACAGAGAGACATGAAGACAGACAGACAGAGAGACATGAAGACAGACAGACAGAGAGACATGAAGACAGACAGACAGAGAGACATGAAGACAGACAGACAGAGAGACATGAAGACAGACAGACAGAGAGACATGAAGACAGACAGACAGAGAGACATGAAGACAGACAGACAGAGAGACATGAAGACAGACAGACAGAGAGACATGAAGACAGACAGACAGACAGACAGACAGAGAGACATGAAGTCAGACAGACAGAGAGACATGAAGACAGACAGACAGAGAGACATGAAGACAGACAGACAGACATGAAGACAGACAGACAGAGAGACATGAAGACAGACAGACAGAGAGACATGAAGACAGACAGACAGAGAGACATGAAGACAGACAGACAGAGACATGAAGACAGACAGACAGAGAGACATGAAGTCAGACAGACAGAGAGACATGAAGACAGACAGAGAGACATGAAGTCAGACAGACAGACAGAGAGACATGAAGTCAGACAGACAGACAGACAGAGAGACATGAAGTCAGACAGACAGACAGACAGAGAGACATGAAGTCAGACAGACAGAGAGAGAGACAGACAGACAGAGAGACATGAAGACAGACAGACAGAGAGACATGAAGACAGACAGACAGAGAGACATGAAGACAGACAGACAGAGAGACATGAAGACAGACAGACAGAGAGACATGAAGACAGACAGACAGAGAGACATGAAGACAGACAGACAGAGAGACATGAAGACAGACAGACAGACAGAGAGACATGAAGACAGACAGACAGAGAGACATGAAGACAGACAGACAGAGAGACATGAAGTCAGACAGACAGAGAGACATGAAGTCAGACAGACAGAGAGACATGAAGACAGACAGACAGAGAGACATGAAGACAGACAGACAGAGAGACATGAAGACAGACAGACAGAGAGACATGAAGACAGACAGACAGAGAGACATGAAGACAGACAGACAGAGAGACATGAAGACAGACAGACAGACAGAGAGACATGAAGACAGACAGACAGAGAGACATGAAGACAGACAGACAGAGAGACATGAAGACAGACAGACAGACAGACAGAGAGACATGAAGACAGACAGACAGAGAGACATGAAGACAGACAGACAGAGAGACATGAAGACAGACAGACAGAGAGACATGAAGACAGACAGACAGAGAGACATGAAGACAGACAGACAGAGAGACATGAAGTCAGACAGACAGAGTGTTCGTGTCTTTTCTGTGTTTTCTTAGAGAGCACTATGAGTTGGCTACTTCCCTCCAGACTCCCGCTGTGTGTGTTGTTGACCAGGCACAAAGACATACACACCTGTTACCCTCTCTGTTGTTGACCAGGCACAAAGACATAGACACACCTGTTACCCTCTCTGTTGTTGACCAGGCACAAAGACATAGACACACCTGTTACCCTCTCTGTTGTTGACCAGGCACAAAGACATAGACACATTAGCTGTTACCCTCTCTGTTGTTGACCAGGCACAAAGACATAGACACACCTGTTACCCTCTCTGTTGTTGACCAGGCACAAAGACACAGACACACCTGTTACCTTCTCTGTTGTTGACCAGGCACAAAGACATAGACACATTAGCTGTTACCCTCACTGTTGTTGAAGAGGCACAAAGACATAGACACATTAGCTGTTAGCCTCTCTGTTGTTGAACAGACACATTAGCTGTGAACCTCTCTGTTGTTGAACAGACACATTAGCTGTTAACCTCTCTGTTGTTGAACAGACACATTAGCTGTTAGCCTCTCTGTTGTTGAACAGACACATTAGCTGTTAGCCTCTGTTGTTGAACAGACACATTAGCTGTTAACCTCTCTGTTGTTGAACAGACACATTAGCTGTTAGCCTCTCTGTTGTTGAACAGACACATGAGCTGTTAGCCTCTCTGTTGTTGAACAGACACATGAGCTGTTAGCCTCTCTGTTGTTGAACAGACACATTAGCTGTTAACCTCTCTGTTGTTGAACAGACACATTAGCTGTTAGCCTCTCTGTTGTTGAACAGACACATGAGCTGTTAGCCTCTCTGTTGTTGAACAGACACATTAGCTGTTAGCCTCTCTGTTGTTGAACAGACACATTAGCTGTTAGCCTCTCTGTTGTTGAACAGACACATGAGCTGTTATCCTCTCTGTTGTTGAACAGACACATGAGCTGTTAGCCTCTGTTGTTGAACAGACACATTAGCTGTTAGCCTCTGTTGTTGAACAGACACATTAGCTGTTAGCCTCTGTTGTTGAACAGACACATTAGCTGTTAGCCTCTCTGTTGTTGAACAGACACATTAGCTGTTAGCCTCTCTGATGTTGAACAGACACATTAGCTGTTAGCCTCTCTGTTGTTGAACAGACACATTAGCTGTTAGCCTCTCTGTTGTTGAACAGACACATGAGCTGTTAGCCTCTCTGATGTTGAACAGACACATTAGCTGTTAGCCTCTCTGTTGTTGAACAGACACATTAGCTGTTAGCCTCTCTGATGTTGAACAGACACATTAGCTGTTAGCCTCTCTGTTGTTGAACAGACACATTAGCTGTTAGCCTCTCTGTTGTTGAACAGACACATTAGCTGTTAGCCTCTGTTGTTGAACAGACACATTAGCTGTTAGCCTCTCTGATGTTGAACAGACACATTAGCTGTTAGCCTCTCTGTTGTTGAACAGACACATTAGCTGTTAGCCTCTCTGATGTTGAACAGACACATTAGCTGTTAGCCTCTCTGTTGTTGAACAGACACATTAGCTGTTAGCCTCTCTGTTGTTGAACAGACACATTAGCTGTTAGCCTCTCTGATGTTGAACAGACACATTAGCTGTTAGCCTCTATGTTGTTGAACAGACACATTAGCTGTTAGCCTCTCTGTTGTTGAACAGACACATTAGCTGTTAGCCTCTGTTGTTGAACAGACACATTAGCTGTTATCCTCTCTGTTGTTGAACAGACACATTAGCTGTTAGCCTCTCTGTTGTTGAACAGACACATTAGCTGTTAGCCTCTATGTTGTTGAACAGACACATTAGCTGTTAGCCTCTCTGTTGTTGAACAGACACATTAGCTGTTAGCCTCTCTGTTGTTGAACAGACACATTAGCTGTTAGCCTCTCTGTTGTTGAACAGACACATTAGCTGTTAGCCTCTCTGTTGTTGAACAGACACATTAGCTGTTAGCCTCTCTGTTGTTGAACAGACACATTAGCTGTTAGCCTCTCTGTTGTTGAACAGACACATTAGCTGTTAGCCTCTCTGTTGTTGAACAGACACATTAGCTGTTAGCCTCTCTGTTGTTGAACAGACACATTAGCTGTTAGCCTCTCTGTTGTTGAACAGACACATGAGCTGTTAGCCTCTCTGTTGTTGAACAGACACATGAGCTGTTAGCCTCTCTGTTGTTGAACAGACACATTAGCTGTTAGCCTCTCTGTTGTTGAACAGACACATTAGCTGTTAGCCTCTCTGTTGTTGAACAGACACATTAGCTGTTAGCCTCTCTGTTGTTGAACAGACACATTAGCTGTTAGCCTCTCTGTTGTTGAACAGACACATTAGCTGTTAGCCTCTGTTGTTGAACAGACACATTAGCTGTTAGCCTCTCTGATGTTGAACATACACATTAGCTGTTAGCCTCTCTGTTGGACAGACACATTAGCTGTTAGCCTCTCTGTTGTTGAACAGACACATGAGCTGTTAGCCTCTCTGTTGTTGAACAGACACATGAGCTGTTAGCCTCTCTGTTGTTGAACAGACACATTAGCTGTTAGCCTCTGTTGTTGAACAGACACATTAGCTGTTAGCCTCTCTGTTGTTGAACAGACACATTAGCTGTTAGCCTCTCTGATGTTGAACAGACACATTAGCTGTTAGCCTCTCTGTTGTTGAACAGACACATTAGCTGTTAGCCTCTCTGTTGTTGAACAGACACATTAGCTGTTAGCCTCTCTGTTGTTGAACAGACACATTAGCTGTTAGCCTCTCTGTTGTTGAACAGACACATTAGCTGTTAGCCTCTCTGTTGTTGAACAGACACATTAGCTGTTAGCCTCTCTGTTGTTGAACAGACACATTAGCTGTTAGCCTCTCTGTTGGTGAACAGACACATTAGCTGTTAGCCTCTGTTGTTGAACAGACACATTAGCTGTTAGCCTCTGTTGTTGAACAGACACATTAGCTGTTAGCCTCTCTGTTGTTGAACAGACACATTAGCTGTTAGCCTCTCTGATGTTGAACAGACACATTAGCTGTTAGCCTCTCTGTTGTTGAACAGACACATGAGCTGTTAGCCTCTCTGTTGTTGAACAGACACATGAGCTGTTAGCCTCTCTGATGTTGAACAGACACATTAGCTGTTAGCCTCTCTGATGTTGAACAGACACATGAGCTGTTAGCCTCTCTGTTGTTGAACAGACACATGAGCTGTTAGCCTCTCTGATGTTGAACAGACACATTAGCTGTTAGCCTCTCTGATGTTGAACAGACACATTAGCTGTTAGCCTCTCTGTTGTTGAACAGACACATTAGCTGTTAGCCTCTGTTGTTGAACAGACAACATTAGCTGTTAGCCTCTCTGATGTTGAACAGACACATTAGCTGTTAGCCTCTCTGTTGTTGAACAGACACATTAGCTGTTAGCCTCTCTGTTGTTGAACAGACACATTAGCTGTTAGCCTCTCTGTTGTTGAACAGACACATGAGCTGTTAGCCTCTCTGTTGTTGAACAGACACATTAGCTGTTAGCCTCTCTGTTGTTGAACAGACACATTAGCTGTTAGCCTCTCTGTTGTTGAACAGACACATTAGCTGTTAGCCTCTCTGTTGTTGAACAGACACATTAGCTGTTAGCCTCTCTGTTGTTGAACAGACACATTAGCTGTTAGCCTCTCTGTTGTTGAACAGACACATTAGCTGTTAGCCTCTCTGATGTTGAACAGACACATTAGCTGTTAGCCTCTCTGTTGTTGAACAGACACATTAGCTGTTAGCCTCTAGCTCCTGACAGCCTGGCGATGGTGTTATGAAACTATTATCTATAGAGATGCATGATATATTGTGAACATATCGGTATCGGAGTCAATGATAACTTGGCTTTATACACAGGGTACCAGTACCCAGTCAATGATAACTTGGCTTTATACACAGGGTACCAGTACCCAGTCAATGATAACTTGGCTTTATACACAGGGTACCAGTACCCAGTCAATGATAACTTGGCTTTATACACAGGGTACCAGTACCCAGTCAATGATAACTTGGCTTTATACACGGGGTACCAGTACCCAGTCAATGATAACTTGGCTATATACACAGGGTACCAGTACCCAGTCAATGATAACTTGGCTTTATACACAGGGTACCAGTACCCAGTCAATGATAACTTGGCTTTATACACAGGGTACCAGTACCCAGTCAATGATAACTTGGCTGGCTTTATACACAGGGTACCAGTACCCAGTCAATGATAACTTGGCTGGCTTTATACACAGGGTACCAGTACCCAGTCAATGATAACTTGGCTTTATACACAGGGTACCAGTACCCAGTCAATGATAACTTGGCTATATACACAGGGTACCAGTACCCAGTCAATGATAACTTGGCTTTATACACAGGGTACCAGTACCCAGTCAATGATAACTTGGCTTTATACACAGGGTACCAGTACCCAGTCAATGATAACTTGGCTTTATACACGGGGTACCAGTACCCAGTCAATGATAACTTGGCTGTATACACAGGGTACCAGTACCCAGTCAATGATAACTTGGCTTTATACACAGGGTACCAGTACCCAGTCAATGATAACTTGGCTGTATACACAGGGTACCAGTACCCAGTCAATGATAACTTGGCTATATACACAGGGTACCAGTACCCAGTCAATGATAACTTGGCTATATACACAGGGTACCAGTACCCAGTCAATGATAACTTGGCTTTATACACAGGGTACCAGTACCCAGTCAATGATAACTTGGCTTTATACACAGGGTACCAGTACCCAGTCAATGATAACTTGGCTTTATACACGGGGTACCAGTACCCAGTCAATGATAACTTGGCTTTATACACGGGGTACCAGTACCCAGTCAATGATAACTTGGCTGTATACACGGGGTACCAGTACCCAGTCAATGATAACTTGGCTTTATACACAGGGTACCAGTACCCAGTCAATGATAACTTGGCTTTATACACAGGGTACCAGTACCCAGTCAATGATAACTTGGCTTTATACACGGGTACCAGTACCCAGTCAATGATAACTTGGCTATATACACAGGGTACCAGTACCCAGTCAATGATAACTTTGCTATATACACAGGGTACCAGTACCCAGTCAATGATAACTTGGCTTTATACACAGGGTACCAGTACCCAGTCAATGATAACTTGGCTTTATACACAGGGTACCAGTACCCAGTCAATGATAACTTGGCTATATACACGGGGTACCAGTACCCAGTCAATGATAACTTGGCATTATACACAGGGTACCAGTACCCAGTCAATGATAACTTGGCTTTATACACGGGGTACCAGTACCGAGTCAATGATAACTTGGCTATATACACAGGGTACCAGTACCCAGTCAATGATAACTTGGCTTTATACACAGGGTACCAGTACCCAGTCAATGATAACTTGGCTTTATACACTTTACCAGTACCCAGTCAATGATAACTTGGCTTTATACACGGGGTACCAGTACCCAGTCAATGATAACTTGGCTTTATACACGGGGTACCAGTACCCAGTCAATGATAACTTGGCTTTATACACAGGTACCAGTACCCAGTCAATGATAACTTGGCTTTATACACAGGGTACCAGTACCCAGTCAATGATAACTTGGCTTTATACACGGGGTACCAGTACCAGTCAATGATAACTTGGCTTTATACACAGGGTACCAGTACCCAGTCAATGATAACTTGGTTTATACACAGGGTACCAGTACCCAGTCAATGATAACTTGGCTATATACACGGGGTACCAGTACCCAACTTAACTTGGCTATATACACAGGGTACCAGTACCCAGTCAATGATAACTTGGCTTTATACACAGGGTACCAGTACCCAGTCAATGATAACTTGGCTTTATACACAGGGTACCAGTACCCAGTCAATGATAACTTGGCTTTATACACAGGGTACCAGTACCCAGTCAATGATAACTTGGCTTTATACACGGGGTACCAGTACCGAGTCAATGATAACTTGTCTATATACACGGGGTACCAGTACCGAGTCAACGATAACTTTGCTATATACACAGGGTACCAGTACCCAGTCAATGATAACTTGGCTATATACACAGGGTACCAGTACCCAGTCAATGATAACTTGGCTTTATACACGGGGTACCAGTACCGAGTCAACGATAACTTGGCTGTATACAGCCAGTACCAGTACTGAGTCCATGTGCAGGGGTACGAGGTAGTAGAGGTACGTGCACAGTGCCTTCAGAAAGTATTCAGACCCCTTGACTTATTCCACATGTTGTGTTACAGCCTGAATTCTAAATGGATCACATTGATTGTATTTCTCAGCCATCTACACACAACACCCCATAATGACAAAGTGAAAACATGTTTATAGAACTGTTCACAAATGTATTGAAAATGAAATACAGAAATGCCATTTAGATAAATATTCACAGCCCTGAGTCAATGCGTGCGAGTGTTTCTGGGTGAGTCTCTAAGAGCTGGGAGTCTTTCTGGGTGAGTCTCTAAGAGCTGGGAGTCCTTCTGGTTGAGTCTAAGAGCTGTGAGTGTTTCTGGGTGAGTCTCTAAGAGCTGTGAGTCCTTCTGGTTGAGTCTAAGAGCTGTGAGTGTTTCTGGGTAAGTCTCTAAGAGCTGTGAGTCTTTCTGGTTGAGTCTCTAAGAGCTGTGAGTGTTTCTGGGTGAGTCTCTAAGAGCTGTGAGTGTTTCTGGGTGAGTCTCTAAAAGCTGTGGGTCTTTCTGGGTGAGTCTCTAAGAGCTGTGGGTCTTTCTGGGTGAGTCTCTAAGAGCTGTGAGTCTCTAAGAGCTGTGAGTCTTTCTGGGTAAGTCTCTAAGAGCTGTGAGTCTTTCTGGGTGAGTCTCTAAGAGCTGTGAGTCTTTCTGGGTAAGTCTCTAAGAGCTGTGAGTCTTTCTGGGTAAGTCTAAGAGCTGTGAGTCTCTAAGAGCTGTGAGTCTCTAAGAGCTGTGAGTCTCTAAGAGCTGTGAGTCTTTCTGGGTAAGTCTCTAAGAGCTGTGAGTCTCTAAGAGCTGTGAGTCTTTCTGGGTGAGTCTCTAAGAGCTGTGAGTCTTTCTGGGTGAGTCTCTAAGAGCTGTGAGTCTTTCTGGGTGAGTCTCTAAGAGCTGTGAGTCTTTCTGGGTAAGTCTCTAAGAGCTGTGAGTCTTTCTGGGTAAGTCTCTAAGAGCTGTGAGTCTTTCTGGGTGAGTCTCTAAGAGCTGTGAGTCTCTAAGAGCTGTGAGTCTCTAAGAGCTGTGAGTCTTTCTGGGTAAGTCTCTAAGAGCTGTGAGTCTCTAAGAGCTGTGAGTCTTTCTGGGTGAGTCTCTAAGAGCTGTGAGTCTTTCTGGGTGAGTCTCTAAGAGCTGTGAGTCTTTCTGGGTGAGTCTCTAAGAGCTGTGAGTCTTTCTGGGTGAGTCTCTAAGAGCTGTGAGTCTTTCTGGGTAAGTCTCTAAGAGCTGTGAGTCTTTCTGGGTGAGTCTCTAAGAGCTGTGAGTCTCTAAGAGCTGTGAGTCTCTAAGAGCTGTGAGTCTCTAAGAGCTGTGAGTCTCTAAGAGCTGTGAGTCTCTAAGAGCTGTGAGTCTCTAAGAGCTGTGAGTCTCTAAGAGCTGTGAGTCTCTAAGAGCTTTACACACCTGGATTGTACACTTTTTGCACATTATTCTAAAAACAAAAGCTCTGTCAAGTTGGTTGTTGATCATTGCTAGACAGCCATTTTCAAGTCTTGCTCATACATTTTCAAACCGATTTTAAGTCAAAACTGTAACTAGGCAACTCAGGAACAAGTGTAATTCAAATCAAATCAAATCAAATTTTATTTGTCACATACACATGGTTAGCAGATGTTAAATGCGAGTGTAGCGAAATGCTTGTGCTTCTAGTTCCGACAATGCAGTGATAACCAACAAGTAATCTAACTAACAATTCCAAAACTACTGTCTTATACACAGTGTAAGGGGATAAGGAACATGTACATAAGGATATATGAATGAGTGATGGTACAGAGCAGCATCCAGTAGATGGTATCGAGTACAGTATATACATATGAGATGAGTGTGTAGACAAAGTAAACAAAGTGGCATAGTTAAAGTGGCTAGTGATACATGTGTTACATAAGGATGCAGTCGATGTTGTAGAGTACAGTATATACATATGCATATGAGATGAATAATGTAGGGTAAGTAACATTATATAAGGTAGCATTGTTTAAAGTGGCTAGTGATATATTTACATCATTTCCCATCAATTCCCATTATTAAAATGGCTGGAGTTGGGTCAGTGTCAATGACAGTGTGTTGGCAGCAGCCACTCAATGTTAGTGGTGGCTGTTTAACAGTCTGATGGCCTTGAGATAGAAGCTGTTTTTCAGTCTCTCGGTCCCAGCTTTGATGCACCTGTACTGACCTCGCCTTCTGGATGATAGCGGGGTGAACAGGCAGTGGTTCGGGTGGTTGATGTCCTTGATGATCTTTATGGCCTTCCTGTAACAACGGGTGGTGTAGGTGTCCTGGAGGGCAGGTAGTTTGCCCCCGGTGATGCGTTGTGCAGTCCTCACTACCCTCTGGAGAGCCTTACGTTTGAGGGTGGAGCAGTTGCCGTACCAGGCGGTGATACAGCCCGCCAGGATGCTCTCGATTGTAACTTAATAACTTCACCATGCTCAAAGGGGTTTTAAATGTGTTTTTTTTGCTTGCAAGGCATTGGAAAACCTCCCCGGTCTTTGTGGTTGAATCTGTGTTTGTAATTCACTGCTCGACTGAGGGATCTTCGAGATAATACTATACTGGGGTACAAAGATGAGGTCATCATTAAAAAATTATGTTAAACACTATTATTGCACACATAGAGTCCATGCAACTTATTATGTGACTTGTTGCGCAAATGTTTACTCCTGAACTTATTTAGGCGTTTCCATAACAACGGGGTTGAATACTTATTGACTCGAGACATTTATGCATTTATTTGTTAACATTTCTGTCTGACACCGCCTGGTATAGAGGTCCTGGATAGCAGTCTGTCTGACCCGGCCTGGTATAGAGGTCCTGGATAGCAGTCTGTCTGACACCGCCTGGTATAGTGGTCCTGGATGGCAGTCTGTCTGACCCGGCCTGGTATAGAGGTCCTGGATGGCAGTCTGTCTGACCCGGCCTGGTATAGAGGTCCTGGATGGCAGTCTGTCTGACCCGGCCTGGTATAGAGGTCCTGGATGGCAGTCTGTCTGACCCCGCCTGGTATAGAGGTCCTGGATGGCAGTCTGTCTGACACCGCCTGGTATAGAGGTCCTGGATGGCAGTCTGTCTGACACTGCCTGGTATAGAGGTCCTGGATGGCAGTCTGTCTGACCCGGCCTGGTATAGAGGTCCTGGATAGCAGTCTGTCTGACACCGCCTGGTATAGAGGTCCTGGATAGCAGTCTGTCTGACACTGCCTGGTATAGAGGTCCTGGATGGCAGTCTGTCTGACACCGCCTGGTATAGAGGTCCTGGATGGCAGTCTGTCTGACACCGCCTGGTATAGAGGTCCTGGATAGCAGTCTGTCTGACACCGCCTGGTATAGAGGTCCTGGATGGCAGTCTGTCTGACACCGCCCTGGTATAGAGGTCCTGGATGGCAGTCTGTCTGATACCGCCTTGTATAGTGGTCCTGGATGGCAGTCTGTCTGACACCGCCTGGTATAGAGGTCCTGGATGGCAGTCTGTCTGACACCGCCTGGTATAGAGGTCCTGGATGGCAGTCTGTCTGACACCGCCTGGTATAGAGGTCCTGGATGGCAGTCTGTCTGACACCGCCTGGTATAGAGGTCCTGGATGGCAGTCTGTCTGACCCGGCCTGGTATAGAGGTCCTGGATGGCAGTCTGTCTGATACCGCCTTGTATAGTGGTCCTGGATGGCAGTCTGTCTGACACTGCCTGGTATAGAGGTCCTGGATGGCAGTCTGTCTGACACCGCCTGGTATAGAGGTCCTGGATGGCAGTCTGTCTGACCCGGCCTGGTATAGAGGTCCTGGATGGCAGTCTGTCTGACACCGCCTGGTATAGAGGTCCTGGATGGCAGTCTGTCTGACCCGGCCTGGTATAGAGGTCCTGGATGGCAGTCTGTCTGACACCGCCTGGTATAGAGGTCCTGGATGGCAGTCTGTCTGACACCGCCTGGTATAGAGGTCCTGGATGGCAGTCTGTCTGACACCGCCTGGTATAGAGGTCCTGGATGGCAGTCTGTCTGACACCGCCTGGTATAGAGGTCCTGGATGGCAGTCTGTCTGACCCGGCCTGGTATAGAGGTCCTGGATGGCAGTCTGTCTGACACCGCCTGGTATAGAGGTCCTGGATGGCAGTCTGTCTGACTACTGCTGTACAACTTCCACCGCTCCTTGCTTCACACCTTTGCAGGAAGAGTAGAACTAAATAGAACAGAAGGACATTTCTCAGTTTAGTTTTATTCAAGGGATTTCATCTCCGGTGACTGGGCAAGGAAGAGACTTGGGCACTTCCTGATTTATGTTTTCCAGGAAGCGCCAGTCCTGTTCCTGGTTTCCTCCCTGAGGATGGTGTGGGAAGTAAGGATAGGGGTGGGGAGAAAGAGAAGAGAAGGGGGGAGGAGTTGTCTCTACACAGGCTGTGTGTGTGTGTTTTAAGCCGATCCTTAACTATTTGGAGTTAATGCCTAAACTTCACCCTAAACACAAACATGTGATGTTTGGAAAAACTTCTAAATGTTACGTTTGAGTAATATGGATAAACGTGAGACTGAGACAGCTGATTGGACAAACACAGACCAGAAAGAAATGGAAGGATTCAGTGTTCACCACTAGAACCAGCTGAATCTCCTCCGTTATGTCAACCTGTTGATGTGGTCACTACTAGAACCAGCTGAATCTCCTCCGTTATGTCAACCTGTTGATGTGTTCACTACTAGAACCAGCTGAATCTCCTCCGTTATATCAACCTGTTGATGTGGTCACTACTAGAACCAGCTGAATCTCCTCCGTTATGTCAACCTGTTGATGTGTTCCCTACTAGAACCAGCTGAATCTCCTCTGTTATGTCAACCTGTTGATGTGTTCACTACTAGAACCAGCTGAATCTCCTCCGTTATATCAACCTGTTGATGTGGTCACTACTAGAACCAGCTGAATCTCCTCTGTTATGTCAACCTGTAGTTCACTACTAGAACCAGCTGAATCTCCTCTGTTATGTCAACCTGTAGTTCACCACTAGAACCAGCTGAATCTCCTCTGTTATGGCAACCTGTAGTTCACTACTAGAACCAGCTGAATCTCCTCTGTTATGTCAACCTGTAGTTCACTACTAGAACCAGCTGAATCTCCTCTGTTATGGCAACCTGTTGATGTGGTCACTACTAGAACCAGCTGAATCTCCTCCGTTATGTCAACCTGTTGATGTGGTCACTACTAGAACCAGCTGAATGTCCTCTGTTATGTCAACCTGTTGATGTGTTCCCTACTAGAACCAGCTGAATCTCCTCTGTTATGTCAACCTGTTGTTCACTACTAGAACCAGCTGAATCTCCTCCGTTATGTCAACCTGTTGATGTGTTCACTACTAGAACCAGCTGAATCTCCTCCGTTATGTCAACCTGTTGATGTGGTCACTACTAGAACCAGCTGAATGTCCTCCGTTATGTCAACCTGTTGATGTGGTCACTACTAGAACCAGCTGAATCTCCTCCGTTATGTCAACCTGTTGATGTGGTCACTACTAGAACCAGCTGAATCTCCTCTGTTATGTCAACCTGTTGATGTGGTCACTACTAGAACCAGCTGAATCTCCTCCGTTATGTCAACCTGTTGATGTGGTCACTACTAGAACCAGCTGAATCTCCTCCGTTATGTCAACCTGTTGATGTGTTCACTACTAGAACCAGCTGAATCTCCTCCGTTATGTCAACCTGTAGTTCACTACTAGAACCAGCTGAATCTCCTCCGTTATGTCAACCTGTAGTTCACTACTAGAACCAGCTGAATCTCCTCCGTTATGTCAACCAGTTCACTACTAGAACCAGCTGAATCTCCTCCGTTATGTCAACCTGTTCACTACTAGAACCAGCTGAATCTCCTCCGTTATGTCAACCTGTTGATGTGTTCCCTACTAGAACCAGCTGAATCTCCTCCGTTATGTCAACCTGTTGATGTGGTCACTACTAGAACCAGCTGAATGTCATCCGTTATGCCAACCACTGGTACAGACTATAATTCAGCTGTAGTGTCCTGCTGGTTAGTGTCTAGTCTACACTATTAAACAGGGATTCCCTTGTACAGACTATAATTCAGCTGTAGTGTCCTGCTGGTTAGTGTCTAGTCTATTAAACAGGGATTCCCTTGTACAGACTATAATTCAGATGTAGTGTCCTGCTGATTAGTGTCTAGTCTATTAAACAGGGATCCACTGGTACAGACTATAATTCAGCTACTCAAGTGGAAACACTGCATCTAGAATCATGGAGGATAACTCAACGTTGTTGACTTGTTTCCATTGTGGACACACTACATAGTGTCAACACCAAGAGGTTTAACTGTGACTGATCCTATACAGACATGAGGGAGGGACAGTGATGATGATGATACTCAACACCAAGAGGTTTAACTGTGTCTGATCCTATACAGACATGAGGGAGGGACAGTGATGATGATGATAATCAACACCAAGAGGTTTAACTGTGTCTGATCCTATACAGACATGAGGGAGGGGACAGTGATGATGATGATACTCAACACCAAGAGGTTTAACTGTGTCTGATCCTATACAGACATGAGGGAGGGACAGTGATGATGATAATCAACTCCAAGAGGTTTAACTGTGTCTGATCCTATACAGACATGAGGGAAGGGACCGTGATGATAATCAGTGATGGTGTATGTATGTATGTTATGGTAGCAGTACTGCTAAAACTGTCTGACCGTTAATATTGGTTATTCAGGTTATTCAGAAACAAAAAAATATAGACCCCACACACACACACCCACCCACACACACACACACACACACCCACAGAGAGATGTAGAGATCAGCATTGGTCTCTGGTGGAATATTCCATGGGTCTGATCCCTACTGAAACCTTTGTGTGTGTGTGTGTGTGTGTGTGTGTGTGTGTGTGTGTGTGTGTGTGTGTGTGTGTGTGTGTGTGTGTGTGTGTGTGTGTGTGTGTGTGTGTGTGTAAAATAGCTCCATTGTGTCCATCTGGTTGACATGTGTGGCAATCTCAATTGCAGCCAGAGGAGGAGGGTCAGTTTATACAGGGAATGTATCCGATTAAAAAAAAAATGTATTTGTAATCATGACAATTACAACAATACTGAATGAACACTTATTTTAACTTAATATAATACATCAATAAAAACAATTTAGCCTCAAATACATAATGAAACATGTTCAATTTGGTTTAAATAATGCAAAAACAAAGTGTTGGAGAAGAAAGTAAAAGTGCAATATGTGCCATGTAAGCAAGCTAACGTTTCAGTTCCTTGCTCAGAACATGAGAACATATGAAAGCTGGTGGTTCCTTTAAACACGAGTCTTCAATATTCCCAGGTAAGAAGTTTTAGGTTGTAGTTATTATAGGACTATTTCCCTCTATACCATTTGTATTTCATTAACCTTTGACTATTGGATGTTCTTATAGGCACTTTAGTATTGCCAGTGTAACAGTATAGCTTGCGTCCCTCTCCTCCCTCCTACCTGGGCTCGAACCAGGAACACAACGACAACAGCCACCCTCAAAGCAGCGTTACCCAATTTAAGTCTCAGAGTCTCAGAGCGAGCGAGGTCTGAAACGCTATTAGCGCGCACCCCGCTAACTAGCTAGCCATTTCACATCGGTTACACCAGCCTCATCTCGGGAGTTGATAGGCTTGAAGTCATAAACAGGGCAATGCTTGACGCACAACGAAGAGCTGTTGGCAAAACACACAAAAGTGCTGTTTGAATGAATGTTTACACGCCTGCTGCTGCCTACCACCGCTCAGTCAAATACTTGTATGCTCAGTCAGATTATATGCAACGCAGGACACGCTAGATAAACTAGTAATATCATCAACCATGTGTAGTTAACTAGTGATTCTGATTAATTGATTGATTGTTTTTATTAAGTTTAATGCTAGCTAGCAACTTACCTTGGCTTACTGCATTCTCGTTGCACTTGTGGAGTGCAACGAGAGAGAGGCAGGTCGTTATTGCGTTGGACTAGTTAACTGTAAGGTTGCAAGATTGGTTCCCCCGAGCTGACAAGGTGAAAATCAAGACAAGTGTGTCAAGCATGGTGGTGGGAGTGTCATGGTCTGGGGCTGCATGAGTGCTGCTGGCACTGGAGAGCTACAGTTCATTGAGGGAACCATGAATGCCAACATGTACTGTGACATACTGAAGCAGAGCATGATGCCCTCCCTTCGGGGACTGGGCCGCAGGGCAGTATTCCAACATGATAACGACCCCAAACACACCTCCAAGACGACCACTGCCTTGCTAAAGAATCTGAGGGTAAAGGTGATGGACTGGCCAAGCATGTCTCCAGACCCTATTGAGCATCTGTGGGGCATCCTCAAACGGAAGGTGGAGGAGTGCAAGGTCTCTAACATCCACCAGCTCCGTGATGTCGTCATGGAGGAGTGGAAGAGGACTCCGGCGGCAACCTGTGAAGCTCTGGTGAACTCCATGCCCAAGAGAGTTAAGGCAGTGCTGGAAAATGATGGTGGCCACACAAAATATTGACACTTTGGGCCCAATTTGGACATTTTCACTTAGGGGTGTACTCACTTTTGTTGCCAGCGGTTTAGACATTAATGACTGTGTGTTGAGTTATTTTGAGGGGACATCAAATTTACACTGTTATACAAGCTGTACACTCACTACTTTACATTGTAGCAAAGTGTCATTTCTTCAGTGTTGTCACATGAAAAGATATACTCAAATATTTACAAAAATGTGAGGGGTGTACTCACTTTTGTGATATACTGTATATTGATTGCAGTTGTTCCCGAAGGAGTGAGCGTTCATGTGCAAAGGATTAGCATTTTAATTGTTATAATTATCACTCTGTAGTGACTTATGTCGTGGAAATTTCCTCTATTTACCAAATCATGGGAGCAAACCACACACACAAGTCAGAGTTTATAAACGTCCATCTTTAATTATATAAGCTCTATAGCATTTTGACTTTCAACAGTTCTGTATCTCTAATGAAAAGTTGAGAGTCCCCGCACAATGGCAAAATGGGATCCTTTATAGCAAAGATCACACATAGTCAAGACAGCATAGACATAATTCGTCGTTCAGCTTTGTCTCCTTTCTCAAACCCCAGAACCATAAACCAATCCTCCAAATCAACAGGCATATATCAAATTGTCATTTTGATACAACCAACTCAAAATACAACCAAACCTGGACAAGCTCACAGAGAGGAGAGTGAGGCTATAGGTTAAGATAAAAGGGAGCATGAGAATGATTCCAGACACTGCCACCCTCCTTTCCCCACTAGAAAAAGGTAGGGAGTAAAAGATATGTTTACACATGATGACACTTTGACCTCTCCCCTCTCCGCGACCCATGCAACTTAGTCTTGACATAGAACAGATGACTGCAACCTCGCCACAGTATTATACAAAAATACCATTCTGATGAGAAGTAACTTACAAACATTTGATGAATATTAAACATCTTACAAATGTTACCAACAAATTCTGAATCTTCCCTAACACTCCTCATCTGACCCCCACTCCCCTGTTGTCTAAGAAGCCACCATGCCGGTTTAGCCCACTAGGGCTCATTCCCCTATCATTTCCTTGTAACCATATTTACTTTGTGTGTTTGTGTGTGCACTTCTGTGATTGTTTAGTTCGTTAATAAATAAATGATTTAAGACAATTGATGTATGGATGACTCGTAGTGAAGACTGGGTTCGTGCAGATAACCAACAATTTACGACGTTTGGAATGAAACTAACGTGAGGTAAAATAAATCATTCATTAATCAGAAGATGAATCGATCTGATATAAAATATCTGAAGAGTTATATTAGGAAATTATAACTTTGTAATCTGAATATTTTTCCTTGGTGCCCCGACTTCCTAGTTAATTACAGTTACGTGACTAATCAGTTTAATCGCGTAATACTAATGACAGAGAATCTTTGATAAAAACTAAAAGTCTTCATTTAATGATAGTAAAGACACGACACTGGGATTGAACCCAATATCTTGGTGTTGCAAGAGTCATGCTCTTGTGTCCCTGGCCTACACACAATACCCCATCATGTTAAAGTTTAAATAATGTTTTTAGAAATGTTTACAAATTAGTTACAAATGTCAAGCAAAGAGGCACTGAGCTTGAAGGTTGGCCTTGAAATACATCCACAGGTACACCTCCAATTGACTCAAAGGATGTCAATTAGCCTATCAGAAGCTTCTAATGCCATGGCATCATTTTCTGGAATTTTCCAAGCTGTTTAAAGGCACAGTCAACTTAGTGTATGTAAACTTCTGACCCACTGGAATTGTGATACAGTAAATTATAAGTGAAATAATCTGTCTGTCAACAATTGTTGGAAAACATTACTTGTGTCATGAACAAAGTAGATGTCCTAACCGACTTGACAAAACTATAGTTTGTTAACAAGTGGTTGAAAAACAAGTTTTAATGTTTCCAACCTAAGTGTATGTAAACTTCCCACTTCAACTGTATATAGTAATGTAATGTGTAGAACACATTTTATATCTGAATGTTCTGTAACATTAAACCCTCCTGAACAGGCCCCATGGGCTAGAACCTGGCAGCTCTTTGATTGGTGTTGCCATGGTGAAGAGGGTTCTTAATGTCCTAGGAGGGCACTGATTGGACGGCCAGGGTTTGGAGTGGGTGTGTTTCTGTGTCTGCAGTCAGGCTAGTGCCTATGTAGCTGATTGACAGTTTTCAGTGTGAGTCTAGAGTAGACTTAGCCTGGTCCCAGATCTACTGATCTATCATAGTAGAGTAGACTTAGCCTGGTCCCAGATCTACTGATATATCATAGTAGAGTAGAAATAGCCTGGTCCCAGATCTACTGATATATCATAGTAGAGTAGAAATAGCCTGGTCCCAGATCTACACGTCCCCCAGTTCTGTTTGTGCATCATGCTAATACTCCTTGTCATGTCGAACAGTGGCATAATGGCAAAACAGACTGGTACCCAGGCTAGGGAAGAAACCCTAGACTAAATCAATTTCCTAGACAGTGGAACAGGAAATGAAAGAGATGGATGGGCCAAGAGAAAGAGTTAGGAGGAAAGGACAAAAATGATACCACCCTCCCTCCCTGTTATCTCTTCATATTCTCTGGAGTCACGACATCCACCTCTCCTGTCTATTGTAAACTGTTCAGAGGGTCATTTGGAACTGTGATGTCATAATCAGGTCTATTAGTATAACAACTAAACTGGGTTTCTCCTTCCTTTCTCTCCTCTCCCGTCTGCCTCTCTGTCTGTCTACTCTAGGTGGTTGTCACGACTACCCTTCCTCACACAATGTCTTCTGAAGCCACGCGCATCCAGGGGTCAGTATCCCCATGCTCTACGACCCCTCCCCTGACCTCTGGGGCCCCTGGCTCCCCAGTCTCTCCGGTGTCCCCTGGGTCCCTGTGCCCGCCAGCCTCCCGGTACCGAGACCGTTCCCCCTCCCCCATGAGAGGTTACCTCATACCCAGCCCCCTGCCAACCAGACGTACTAGGACCTGCTCCGCGTGAGTACTGCACACACGCACGCACACGCGCACGCACACGCACACCTAGTTAGTGTTATAATTAAATAGTTATGAAATGGCTTAACTCATTCTGTCTAGGGGTCCTAGCTACATGGTCTGTAATCTGACTCATTCTGTCTAGGGGTCCTAGCTACATGTAATCTGACTCATTCTGTCTAGGGGTCCTAGCGACATGGTCTGTAATCTGACTCATTATGTCTAGGGGTCCTAGCTACATGTAATCTGACTCATTATGTCTAGGGGTCCTAGCTACATGGTCTGTAATCTGACTCATTCTGTCTCCTAGCTACATGTAATCTGACCATTATGTCTAGGGGTCCTAGCTACATGGTAATCTGGAGTCATTATGTCTAGGGTCCTAGCTCATGTAATCTGGACTCATTCTGTCTAGGGTCCTAGCTACATGTCTGACTATTATGTCTAGGGGTCCTAGCTACATGTAATCTGACTCATTCTGTCTAGGGGTCCTAGCTACATGTAATCTGACTCATTATGTCTAGGGGTCCTAGCTCATGGTCTGTAATCTGACTCATTCTGTCTAGGGTCCTAGTAATGGTCTGTAATCTGACTCATTATGTCTAGGGGTCCTAGCTACATCCTAGCTTATGTCTGGGTCCTGCTAATGGTCTGAACTCATTATGTCTAGGGTCCTAGCTACATGGTCTGTAATCTGACTCATTATGTCTAGGGGTCCTAGCTACATGGTCTGTAATCTGACTCATTATGTCTAGGGGTCCTAGCTACATGGTCTGTAATCTGACTCATTATGTCTAGGGGTCCTAGCTACA